>NW_023304660.1:0-4276 GCF_011077185.1 Oxyura jamaicensis
GCCAGCTTCGTCCACCTCTTGCAAGACTGACCGGGTGTCGTCCCCCCCCCGCTGCCCGTTTTGTCCCTGTCCCCTGGGGGCCAGGGACACACGGGGCGGGCTGGGAGCTGGAGCCGGACCCCCCCCCGGCCCCTCTGTGCCGTCCCCCCCTTTCCACGGGGCACCTGCTGCCCGCCCCCAGCCCCTGCTATGGGACCATGTGGCTGCTGCCCTCCCAGGGGACGTGGGGACCCCCGGGTTGGGACGAACACCCCCTGGATGGTGGCCTTGGAGAGCCGAAGGGCCGCCGCCGCCCCCGCTGCCATCAGCTGCACCCTGCGAGGAGGTTTCGGTGCTCGCCCCGCTCCGCCTGCTCCCCATCCTTTCGTGGGCTCTGCCCATCCCGGGGGCTTTCTCCTCCCCTGTCAGCAGGGATTTGGGGCTGGGAGGGGGTGAGCTGGGTGCCCCCCACCCTCCTCTGCTGGGTGGGCGCAGAGCCCCTGTGCCCGTTCTCCGGGGGGGAGCTGCAACGCGCCACCTGGTTTTCTCCTCTACCACAACTGTGAAGCGTTGAGGATTGGGAGGGAACAAAAAAGGGCTTTTTCTTCATCATTTTGGGGGGTTTGGAGGGTCTGCGGCCTCATCCTGCCCCCCCTTCCCCGGGCTCTGAGAGCCCCCCCCAAGGGCAGCAGGGCTTGGAAATGCCTAAAAACTTCCCCAGCCTGGTACCACAGCTCCTTGGATGCCTGGGGTCAGCGCGGGCAGCCCCGTGGAGCCGTGTCCCCGTGTCCCTCACCGGGCGGCTGCTGGTCACCGCCCAGCCCCGGGGGGCTCGGGGTCCTGCTGCGGTCCTCCCGGGGCGGGGGGGGGGCTCCCTGGGACCGTCCTGCAGCCCCGTTCTGGGACCAATGCTGCCCCGTGTCGGCGTCCCTCGGGAGCCGCCTGCCCCTGTGGTTTTCTCCTCGTCCGCGTCTTGTTGGTTGCATCTCAGAAAGCGGTCTGTTGTGTTTTTAATGTTTTCTCTTTCGAATTTCTAATAAAACCATCATGTTTTTTTTTGTAAGCATGGGGGTGAGTCCATGCCGGTCCCCAGCCCCTGCCCATGGGGGACACAACAGGGTGGCAGCGGGTGGCCCTGTGCCGGCAGGGACCGAGGGTGCAGCCAGCTCTCTCCCCAGCCTTGCATTCGGCCACGTAGGAGCATCCCATCCTCCCTGCCGGGACGCATCCAGCCCGGTTCTGCTCCCAGCTGCTGGGGTCCCGGCAATGCCAGCACCACCGCAGCGCCTTCAGCCCGGGCACAGCACCAGAACCGCGTTCCCTGGGGGATTTTGCTGGCACGGGGACGCTGCTGGCACGGGGACGCTGCTGGCACGGGGATGCCGCTGGCATCGCCTCCGGTCTGGGAAGAGCGCTCTGCATCGTGCAACGCTCGCACCGTGTTGCGTCGAGCCTTTGGGCCCCGGCAAGCCCCAGCCCAGCCGCAAAGCCACGTCCCGGGGCTGTCCCGCTGCCACCACCGGGCTGGAACCCCGTGGCGGTGGCTCCCCCGTCCCCGCGAGCCCCCCGTGCCCTGGCACCGCAGGGCGCTGCGTCCCCCCCGCCGTGCGCCTCCCCTTGCTCCTGCAATCTTTGTCCTGCTCCGGGCTATATTTAGCCCTCCCCCGTGCTATTTCGCCTGCCTGGCAGGAGTTTATAACTGGCCGGGACAGCCACACCTCCTTTCTGCTTTCCTCCCTTGCTTCCCTTCCTTCTCTTTTCCCCTTTTCCCCTCCCTGCTCCTCTCCGGCCCGGCCGCCGCTCCCGTGCCCCTGCCCCATGCCCGCAGCGCTGGGGGCTGCTCCCGCGGCCACCCGAGCCCAGGACCCCGCGAGGAGCCGGCATGGGGCCCGCTGAGGAGCTGGTCCGGATCGCCAAGAAGTTGGATAAGATGGTGGCCAGGAAAAGCACGGTAAGGCAGCCTGGGGCGCGCGTGCATTATTTGCACGCGTGTGCCGTATTTGCATACGTGTGCCCTATTTGCATACGTGTGCCACATTTGCATACGTGTGATATTTGCACGCGTGAGCCGTATTTGCGTGCGTGTGCATGATTTGCACGCGTGTGCCATACTTGTGTGTGTGTGTTTGGGCAGCCCGGGGCAGGGGGAGGGAGGAAAGCCACGAAGCTCCCAGATGTGGGAGGGAGAATAAGGGGGGGGGGGGGGGGGGGGGGGCCAGACCCCCCCCCCCCCAGGAGGGGTTGAGCGTGTGCTGAGCCCCCGCTGGGCACCCCCGGGTGCTGCCTCTCCACCCTTGAGGATCTGGAGCTGGTGCCTGGGGGGGTTTCCCTTGGATTTGGGGCTCTCCCGTGCCCCCTCGCTCAAGGCCATGGGGACGTGGTGGTTTGGGGAGCTCGGGGGGGGGGACGGGGGGGGGACGGGACCTGTCCCAAGCCGTGGCGGTGTGGGACAGAGGACAAATGCGGTGACAGGTGCTTGGCCCCCGGCCCGGCCACAGGCACCCAAACAGGGCCGGGGCTGGCAGCGGGGGCTCAGCCCCACGCAAAGGAAAAAAAAATCCCTGGGGGAGGGGGGTGGGAAGAGCTCCCCCCCCCCCGAAGCCCAGACACAGCCCTGCCTTTTGCACGAGCGCGTGCAAATGTGCCCAGGGAGGGGAGGGGGCTGAGCCACGGCACACCCAGGGGTTGGGGAGGGGGCTTTGGTGCGGGGGGAGCCAGGATCCGGCCCTTGCCTCCCTTTGTGCCAGCTGAGCCGGTTAACGCGGGGGCGAGCAGAGGCGAGCCCAGCCCCTAAAGTTAATATTTGACCGTTTCTGGCGGACTTTGCCCCAGCGAGGTGCGGGCTTCCCAGGTGCTGCCGTGCCCCCCCCCCGATCCGGTGACTTTTGGGGACCCCGGATCGCAACCGCTCAGCCTCTCGGCAGCTCTGCTCCGCTCCGCTCCCTGCTGGGAATGGCCCCGGGGGCCGCAGGGACTGATCCTGCCCAGCCTCGGGCTGTCGTCGTGGCTCCCAAACCCTCCTGATTTATGCCGCTTTGGGAAGGGGGACAGAGCTGGGTCACGGCACGGGGATGTCCCCTGCACCCAGCGGGCTGGCAGCTCCGACCACCACGAGTGGCACGACCCCTCCGTGGGTCCCTGCACCCTCATTTCGGTTCCTGCGGCTCTAAAAATACCGGGGAGGAAAACGACCCCGCGTGGAGCCGTGCTGGGGATATATTTAGCCCTACAAGCACCGTGCACCCGAGGGCCGGGCTGCGAACCTGGTGACGTGTGGCCCCCGGCGCCTCGGGGACGCTCAGGTGTCCCCAAGCCCTTCCCGTTGGAGTGGGATTTTTTTTTACGAGCGCATCCCCGCTGGTGGCCGCGTGGCCCCGAGCGCCCGTCCCGTCCCCTCTGGGGACCCCGTGGATGTCCCCACGGGGTGGTCCCGGTGGCCGCAGCTCCTCGAGGGCTCTCGTGGCCTCTCCCCGCTCTAGGAAGGGGCTCTGGATCTGCTCAAGTCGCTCACCGGCTACACCATGACCATCCAGCTGCTGCAGGTGAGGGGGGCTGCGCCGAGGAGGGGTCCCTGGGAGGGAAGGGGGGTGTTGGTGACGCCCCCGCTAACGCCTGTCCCCAGACCACGCGCATCGGGGTGGCGGTCAACTCGGTGCGCAAGCACTGCTCGGACGAAGAGGTGGTGGCCTCGGCCAAGATCCTCATCAAGAACTGGAAGCGGCTGCTGGGTGAGAGGGGCAAAAAGCTCCCCAAAAGCTTCCCCAGACCTCCCCCAAACCTCTCCGGGCTGTCCCCGTGTCCCCAGCCCCGATGTCTCAGGTGTCCCCGGGCTGTGCCCGTGACCCGGCTCCTTCCCGCAGAGACCCCTGCTGCCCCGAGGAAGGAGAAGGACGCCGAGGGGGAGAAGGAGAAGAAAGAGAAGGAGAAGAGGCTGGATTTCCCCAGCTGTCCCAACGAAGGGGCGAACCCGCCCCCGGCCAAACACCCCAAGAACCCGGCCGAGAAGCACAGGGAGAAGCACAAGGAGCGGTACGGGGCCAGCGGGGGGGGCACCAGCGGGGCCAGGACCAGCTCCCCCCTCCTGCTCCATCCCTACGGGCTTGGTTTATCCAGGACGGAGCCCCCCCTGCCCAACGGCACCGCTGGGCAACCAGCCTTTTCCCCTTCCCCACGTGCTTTTTACCCAAGCGAGGGCTGTCCCGAGGGTGAAACCACCCCCCCGCCAGCCCCCTCGCTCTTTCTGCAGGAAGCCCAGCAATCCCGGCTCCCACCCAGCCCCCCCAAAAGGCCACCCCCC
>NW_023304661.1:0-11051 GCF_011077185.1 Oxyura jamaicensis
CGGGCGGCGGCGTGGCGGGGAGCGCCCGAGGCGCCGTTTGAGCGGGAGCCGGGGCTCCGGGGGGGCTGCGGGCTCTGCGCCCTGCCGAGCCCCGCTGTGCCGTGCCGCTGGGCAGCCGCAGCCGCGCCTGGCCGGGCGGGGGCCG
Source organism: Oxyura jamaicensis (assembly GCF_011077185.1). Lineage (NCBI taxonomy): Eukaryota > Metazoa > Chordata > Aves > Anseriformes > Anatidae > Oxyura > Oxyura jamaicensis. Next base: position 146 of record NW_023304661.1, read on the forward strand.
TGCGCTGGCAGGCGTCTTGGGCTGCCGGGGCCGAGCGGCTGGGACGCGGGTGAGCAGCGTCGGCTTCTGCCGGGGCCGGGGGAGCCCGGCCGGGAGCTGGGGGAGGCTCTGCCCGCGGCTGGCCGCGCACGGCAAGAACTCGCACCCGGAGCGCGGCAGTCCGTGCTGCTGAAGGGCTGACTGGTTTTTGTCCTGTCTGTGAATCGTTTCCGTCTTCTCGGATGCAATCTTGAACTTTTAGGTTATGCGCTATTCTTGCCGAGGCATCTTTTCACCTCTTCTAGAGTTGTTTAATTTACTCCTCTATGTTATGTGGGGTGTGGGGGTGGAGCTATATGGGGCATGCGATGATATGTACAGCTTTCATGTTTTTAAAGATAGTGCTCAACTCTTAAAATAGGATTCAGCAACATCGATTTAGTTTTAGATTGTCATGATTATGCTTGTTTTTTACTTTAGAGCAAGACTTCCTGTTACTCCCTCACTGGAATGGAGATTTCTTCCCATCAGTTTCACCTCCTAGAGCAGTTAAATGAGCAACGGAAGCAAGACTTATTTTGCGACTGCAGTATCCTGGTGGAGGGGAAGGTCTTCAAAGCGCATCGAAATGTCCTGTTTGCCAGTAGTGGATATTTCAAAATGCTGCTTTCACAGAGTTCCAAGGACACGAGTCAGCCAACAATAGCTACTTTTGAGGTCTTCTCTCCAGAGACATTTATGGTTATCCTGGACTTTGTGTATTCAGGCATATTGCCTTTAACCGGTCAAAATGTGATCGAAGTAATGTCAGCTGCTAGCTATCTGCAGATGACAGATATTCTTAATGTCTGCAAGACATTCATTAAATCCTCTCTGGATATTAATGAAAAGGAAAAGGATCAATACCTTAGCCTTTCAGCCAAAAGTACCAACAGCGAACCTGCTCACCCAACTCTTTATCGGTCAAGGAGAAAAGCAAAGAGCAACCCAAGGCGTTCCTGTTCAATTCCAGATGAAAAGGCTAATATGGTGAATGAAAACTCGTGGAGTAGTTACAGCAGCTACCTGTCTTCACAGGTGATTCTTCAGCAGGCAGAAACACAGCTGTCAAAGAGGGGCAGAAAACAGAGCTCAACGAGAAAGCGCCGAAAGCATCTAGGATTGTCCCAGACACGTGATTTTGGGCAGTACAAATCAAACAAAGCTGAGAGGGCTGGTGAAGGCTGTAATGCATCGGACTCTGGCCACCTCTCTCGGGCTAGAGAGGAAGCTGAATTTGATGCAGAGAATGATGTTGATCATGATGATTATGGATATAATCACGAATCAGAAGTAATACCGAAGAGGTGGTCTGTTGCTCAGCTAGAACAAGAACTTTCACGAACTTCTCCTGAGTTCATGGAATTAAAAGCAGAAGAACTGTACACCTCAGTGCCCACAGTTCTAGGTGTAATGAGTAGTTGGAATGAAGGTAAAAAATACTTATGATTTTGCAAAGTTGGTCTTTATTTAGAAGTCAGATGAGATAATCCTGTGTGGCTGCATGAGAACCAAAATGATGCCTAGTCTTGCAAATTACTGACGTGCTACATACTCTATTGTAGCACCTGGCAGAATGAGAGGCTTTGAAGCTGGAACAGGGCAAGAGAATTAGCCTCTCTGATTCTGACCCAGGTATTCTGCAGTTAAAATAATACATGCCTAATTATTTGGACCTAAATGGAGTTTTATGAAGCTTAAAGGGCTGCAATTGACTTAGGGACCTGAAGGACTGAATCACCCTTGTAACACTCCCAGTATCTGGCAGTAGTAGAGGTGTTCAGCCTGATCCTGTGCTCTTTACAAGAGAAGGTTTCTGGCATTGGTGCAGTGCTGCATTTCCCTTAAGGTGCAAACCAGCCTAGAACTTCCATGATAGCTTGGCCGCACTACATAAAGTGTCTAAGCTCTTGGTGAACTGGCAGCATGTGTCTGAGGTGGTGGAATGAAGTTGACAGGTATATTATTACACACATTATTCTGGAAACTAATCTAATACACCTATAGTTTATTATAAAGGCATAATTTTAAGACTTTAAAATCCTACTATACTACAGAGATTACAAATACCTAATTTCTGAAGTATTAGCTGACCCAAGAGTCGGCTATAATATACATTGTCATCTATGTATTCATGATCATCTGTGTGTCTAAAATTAAACACCTGGAATAAGGAAGAATATGTCATCAAATGCCTAACGTATTCAATGAGAAACACTGTTTTCAAGGGATTATATTTAGTGATTTTTTTTTAATTTAGTGACAAACCAGAGGAAAAATGACCTGCTGCTTATTTAAGCTTAAAAAGAATCAAACTACTATGTAAAGAAAGACTGCGGTGTTTGACATGTTGCCTGTGTTTCTCTGTGACAGGTGACCTACCTCGGATGCGATTCAAGTGCCCCTTCTGTACGCACACGGTGAAACGACGCGCAGACCTGAAGCGACATCTTCGGTGTCACACAGGGGAGCGACCGTACCCATGTGAAGCATGTGGGAAGAGATTCACTCGACTGGAGCATTTACGTAACCACTTCCAAACGGTACGCCATTTCAACAGCCGATTCAGCCTAGGAAAGAAAGCCCAAGGTTTCATTGGTACCAGCTGTTGGGTCATTTCTATAACTAGTACCAGAAAAGTGTCCTAGCTGTGTATCAACTTCATTTATTCAGTATTTAAATTGGCAAATTTGATTTTTACCTTTACTTTTTAGAACAATCCAGTGATTTTTTTTTTCTTTTATTTAAAAATAAAAATAAATGCATTTGGTTGAGCACTGACCTTTTCAAATTTTAAATCTCTTTTTAGATACATCAAGCCGGCAAACTTATCTGCAGAAAATGCAAGCGGCACGTAACTGACCTAACAGGATGTGTTGTTCAGCAAGGAACAAGACGCTACAGACTGTGCCATAAGTGTCTAGCAGAAGCTAATTTTGACAGCAACCCTGACGATTTAGATACAGAACGTTCTCCTGTAGCCTCCACAGGAAACAAACATTCCAATTGGGCTTTGGAAGAGGAACAGAAGTCAGATGATGAAACAATGGAGGAGGAACCGTATAATTTGGTTGTCCGACATGTTAATAATGATACTCCGAATGAGGGAGATGAAAAGGTAAAACCAAATCTTAGGTAGATATATTTGTATATTTGTTATTGCTGTATTCAAGATTAAATTACTTGTGTTTTACCAACTAATGCTGGTTTATTAGTTCATTAAATATTGTTAAAACAATGTTGTTAGAAACAAAACAGGGTTATATACAAGTTGCTTTGTACTCACAGACACACAACAGTGTAACTACTTCTAAACATCATCCAGAAATTACTTATCTGGAAACTATTTAGAAAAATTGCTTTATATTTCTTCGAAGACTTACTCAGAGCTCCTGTTCTTAATGAAACTACAAACTATTTCACAGTTACAAAAAGAAGATTCTATACTACATAGATTTAAAAAAAATATTTTGCTTTGAAAAAGTCTTACAAAAGCACCTAAGAAATGTAAAACAATTTTGTTGACACTGTAACTAACATGTATATACACTTAAACTTCCTAAGAAAGGAGTAATCAAAGAGAATTCTTCCTGCTGTACTGCAGCTTTGTTTTCTGATCAATCTGTTTCTTATAGTTCTGAAAAGCATGAATCATTTTAAAGAATAAACACTGCCATACAGAGTAGAATAATGAACAGCACACCTGTAGTGAGTGCATTTCCATAGTATGAGTTTGCCTTTTCAGGTATGAAGTTTATTTTGTACTGTGAATTTTAAGCAAAGATAAACTAACATGGTTCCAAGGAAATAAAAGTGCAATCACTGGAAGTACAGTTCTCAGCTTTCTTCCATTTTTTTTCAGGACCAGTGCAAGATTTACTTAAACTCTTGTCTATCTTACGCTAAAATACTGCAGAGGACAAGCCTCTTTAATTTCAATGGGACACATCATATAGCTATTTTAGAAAAGCTATCCTACTTACATATTAAAAAAAAATAGGATGCTCAAATGCTGCTTGACCAAACAATAAAAAACATAAACAATTTCCCTTAGAGTTTAAGCAACCTTTGCACTTCTGGAGTCTTCAGTTTTTAGTAATGATAGTTCTTTTTCCTGTCTTACTCTTTTTGAGTAAAAGAACCACCACTCCCTAGAGAAACTGAAAATGGTTAGTGATTATTTTTTTTAAAAGGTGAAGTGAAAAAATATAAGCTTTTTGGACTGAGTAGAGAATGGCATTAACAATGGGAGCTCTTGATAAAGAACCTCTGTTTGCTCTCATGTCTCTTTTTTATTCTACTTTTCCTTAGAAAGCAAGGTTAGCAGGACCTGTAGCTTAAGGTTACTGACAAATGAGCAAAAATTCCCTTTGGAGAACTTAAGAGCCGTCATACTGATTCAAGGTTCTGTCTGCACTAGTTTTCATTAGCAGATACCTACAGAAAAGCAAGAAGAGGACAACCCGGTACAAGAATTCCCTAATGCTCTCCCTGACTCCAGACATTTTCAGTTCAGGGCATTTTCTTAATTTAGGATTTAGTACATCTCGCAATCACCAACGCATGTCTCTTTTAAGTACTTCCCTACTCTACCCTTAGACGCATCTGTACTTACATCAACAGTATCCTTTAGCAAACACTACCACAGGTTTTAGTGTGCCTGTGTAAAACCGTCTCCTTTGAACCACTCTCCTAGAACTGCCACTACTGCCTCTAGCAGATCCCACAGGGACTGCACGTGAAAAGCTTTCTCAACTAACAGCAAAAAAGGGAGGTTTTGCTGTTCAAGCGTGTTTATGAAGTAACTGCTTGCAGGTAGTGTTGAGCTGGGCTCCAGCTGGGTGAGTACGGCCAGCTGAAGACCCCTGCTTATTGAGGCCTGTCACTCCTGCAGCTGTTGAAATGGAGAATTTAAGACCTTTTTTACAGCATTTAAATATTAAAAAAAATAAATGAATAACAGTTAAGTGCTTTTCTAGTAACTTCCTGTCAGCGTAAGAGCAGAGCAGTTTACGGTGGTACTACAGCTTGTGACTGATGGCGTACATGACCCTCTACCACTACCAAGTTAAAGTTTAACTACATTAATGTCGCTTCTCTCATTTTAATGGGAAAAAAAAAAAAAAAGTGAAATGGGGTTAAAAGAACGCCCCGCCTCTGCCCCCTGCACGCACCTCACGGCCCCGCTCTTGCTGTGGAGATGAAAACTGCCTCATACTCGACGCCTGATTGGCTAACTGCGGTCACCTGACCCAGCCAGCCGAGGCGCTAAGCTGGGTGAGGGGCAGGAGCCGTGACCCCGAGCCCGCCCCCGCCGCCACTGGGGGCCCCGGGCTGTTGGGCTGGGGACAGGCCCAGGCCTCGCTCCTTCTCCACAGCTTCACAGTGTTGGCATTGTCCCGTGTCCCAGCAGGACACTACGGACATGTGCAGGAGCCCTGGGGCTCCTTCAGAGGGTAGAGAAGACCCACTCTGTGAAAATCGTACTTGTTCAAACATGGGTCTGCTCACTTCAGCAGAGAACAAAGTGCAAGTGTAATCTATTAGACTTAAAAATCCACCAGCCAAAGTTACTCACAGCCAAAATTATTCACACAAGCCCATTCTTTTAGTCAGTTTTATTTCAGTGTTGAAGCTTTCTCAAAAAACAGAAGGGATGTTATCCCTCATTTTCACAATAGGAAATAAAAACTGTCTGGACTATTTAAGATGGTTTTACAGCAAAATAAAGATGAGACATTGCATCCAGTAGCAAAGCACCTCTCGAATTTACCATAAAAAACAGGTTATGGCAGCGCAGACCTTCCCTTATTCACTGTGCCTATTTCACATTTGAATAGCAATGGCAGGTAACGCACATTTCCTGTCCTGTGATTTAAAACAAAACATTTTTTAAATTATTTTTGGTTTAGTGAACTCAAGTCTAGTGTTCTTTGACATTAAAGGAAAAGCACTTAAAAGCTTTTCAGGGGTTAGGCACACAGTCTCAGAATACTGTATATACTGAAAAGAGATTAAATGCAGTGGAAAAAAACAGCGTAATAATCAAAAACAGGCAGTTTGACATGTGAATCACCATGCACAGTCCTCGCACCTGAAGGATGCTCTGCATTGTCCTTTGAAAAAAAAAAAAAGGGGGGGGGAGGGGGTGAGCTGATCCAGATTGTCTGCTTCTTCTAAAAGATGAGAATCAGCTTTCACAAGACATAGTTAGGAGCAAACCTGCAGAGAATCTGGTGAATTCCTTTCTACGGAGGCAGCAAAGCTGTCTAGTTTTTTAGAAAGATAATAGATGCTATTAGTATTCCTTGTACAAGGTCACATGCTTTAAGATTTCATCCGGCAATTTATTTCCAGGAAGTCAGCACCACCTGGTGGTGTAACTGTTTATTATTATTTTTTAAAATTATTTTACTTCCTTAGGTGTCCTTCAAACAGAAGCTTTTAATCTGATCCACTGAAGACATTTTAGACCCTTTAGATAATAAAAAAAATGTTATATTTAAATTTGCAAATGAAGTAATGTAATTATCTCCTGCCACCCTACAAAAAGCTAGTATTTAGCTAGCAGCTCCACTAATTTATTTTAGTTCATACAGCACCCAACACACTTATCAGCTTTAAAAGCTGACTACCAGCATTCCTGAGAGACTTTCAACTCCTATAACTCTCTTCTCAAATCCCCCCCAGACCCAACTAGTTCTTTTTTTCCTGGCATGCAGGCATTGGTCTGGCTCACCATCCTCAAGTCAAAATAGAGGATAACATTTCCCACAACCCCCTTCAATTTACAATTTGAATTAGCTAATTTCTTAGTCACTTTCATGGGGGTTACAGTTTTCTAGGGACTTTTGTGAACCAATGACAAGTATCCACTTAGTTACATTTCTCTTGCTTTAAATATCAATGATCACAAAGACTTCTGGCTTTTCTTCTTCACAGATTTGCATTGCTGAGTAAGTTATGGCTTTGACCTCTGTGCCCTAGAGTGAGAAAGACACAACAGCATTAATTTTCTAAGCAAAATAAGACTAAGCAAGAAGTTGTGATAACAATGTGAGAACCAAACCCATGTAAACATTCTGAATATTGACAGTTTCACTGTTCTATTATACCATCACAAAAAAGCCAACTGTTGAGTTTGCCAGGGTGAAGGAAGCATCAGCTCAACAGTTCAGAACTGTATTCACACACACACACAAAAAGAAGGATGTAAGATCTTAAGTTATTAGTGCCTATGATACCATTCAAATATGTTTATACTTGGATCTCTTGCCATCTTAGAGGTCTGATTTAGAAGACACCACCCCCTTCTCATCTTACCCCTAAAACATAAAGATGTACAGGTGAATCACTGCATACCTGAGGGTGTTTTGGTAAAGAGAACTCTTCTCCCCACCTTTAAAAGCAAAAAGAGGTGATTGTATTGGTAATATATAATCAAATGTTAAAACTAGTTTCACTGACAAGCATAGGACAGTGAGACTTTGATTTAAAGCCTCAAATAATGGTAAAGGAGTCCACAATCCACTTTTTAGAAAGCATCAGTGACCTCCCAGTACATCACGGTACTTCAGAGCCATGACTGAGGGCAGTATGTGTCTTCAGTGGAAGATATTAATTACTCAGTTAATCATTTAAAGCTCACCCAATTGATCTTATTTTGAATTGCATTCGGTCAATGTAAAGCACTTTCACCTCCTGCAGAGAAAGCAAGAGAAAAAAAAAATGTTAGTAACAAATTTGTCTGCATTATTCTCTGTGTTACACCTAAGTGATCTGTTGTGTCCCTTTTTCTTCTCTAAGGGGACATTGCATTCAGAGCTGGTACTATCAGAGAATTGACTTATCCCACAAAATGGAAATAGAACAAAACAGAACACTTACCCTGGGTATAAAGAACTCATTAGCACTGAATTTATACAGCCACTCATCCAAGAAGTGAAAGAGAAGAGACAACATGTCATGCCCTGAATGATTGAAGCAGAAAAGGAAGTGAGTCAGTTGATTGTCCCAGTAAGAACACACAAACTTTGTGTGAGTACAGCTGATGTACAGCTTCAGCACAACTAGAAGATTCAGATTAGTTATGCTTAATTGAATTTTCATCAACTATTACAAAACTACATCTAAAAACTCTGAAGATTTTGGTACACTCCCACCTACAGGGTTCATAAAGTTCCAATATAAAAAGTCTTACCTTCTGCTTCTACCTCTACAGTATCCAGAGGTTCCACAGTCTCTGTATCAGTCATGTAGCCAAACATGGCCATAACGCACTGCTCAAATGCTTCTTCCAAAGTGTCTCCCCATGCATGTAGCCTGAAGAGACACAGGATAATTTACCACACCATAGCCACACACAAAAAAAAAAAAAATAGAAAAAAAAGTAGTATGCAGGTGAGAAATGTGAGCATAAGAACAAATACAAAGAAAGTGACTGCACAGAAATGCTTGTCTATACCTATGCATTTGAGTAGATTCCATAGATTTTTCTTCTTACAGTATGTGAGAAGAATTTCTTGGGAGAAAATGGAAAACTTTTTTTTTTTTAAACCAGACAACAGGAATTGTCCTTTTGTAATATAGCTAATTAATATCTATGAAAGTAGACTACTAAGAAAAAGTTGTTGTAAGGGCAAGCATTTAAAGGAAGATTTCAAAAGATGCTTCCAAAGAACAGAAGCTTAATCAGAAGCACCACAGCAATAGTACTTTGGAAAATAAATCAAGTATATGGTTCTATTCCCACTGAAGAGCAGAAATGAAATAGACAATCCAAAAAACTCAGTACATGACATTTCCTAGTTCCATAAGGTGTACATCTGTAACCAGTTTTCAGCAGTCACCCCAGACTTGTAGGAGTGTAAGAAATAATCCATTTGTCATACAGATAAATCCCACCTGCCCATACTTACTGCACATCTGCTGTGTGATCCAAATCTGAGGAGGAAGGAAAAAGAAAAGGCATGACATCACCACATATACTTTAAAATGAGGATTAAAAAAAAATATTGTTGTTATAACAGTAACTTTCTGCATTCATCCTGAGACATTAAACAATGATAATCTATTTTCTAGTGTATTAGGTAAAATAGCATAGGTAAAGCCTTCTGCTCATTAGAAAAAAAATAGTGTTTAATACAAATTATGTCAGTGACCTACATGTACCCTATGTTCAAGGTATGGCTGTAATGCAACAGGCTTCTCCAATTTACGAGCAACAACAACAACAGCAAAAAAAAAATAACCAGCAATAAAGAGTTTTTGCTGAAGTCTGCAGGACTTAAAATTATTCATGCAGAGGGTGAGATCTGCAAACGTTCACAGTTCAGTGAAAAAGTGTACCTGTCCACACCCAAAAACACCCATTATGCAAAAAGGAGGATTTTTAAAAGTATGTAATACAAAATATAAAGCAATCTTCACTAACAGCATAACCTTAACATCCTAAGCATGTATCAAGTTTTACATTAACATCATTTATATTCCCTTAGAGGAACGAGAGAAATGGAAAATAGCGCCAGGTTGGTAGAAACAGGGCTATCTTGGGATGTAAATATGCCACACTGTGATCACTCCAACTGAATGATTGTTCTGATGCTGTTTAGATCATTCACACACTATTAATGGTTTCTCAACAACTGTCTCTAAAGCAAACAAATTCCAGTGAACGTAAAAGAATAAAATCTCTTCCAGTTATAGAAGCAACGTAACTACTGTAACATGTCACCATATTTCTGCACTGCTATCAAATAAAGATCTGAACACGTTCCTAAAAATACATCTTCTATCAGAGCAATATAAACTGTCCCTCCAAACAGACACTGCTCAAATAGAAAGCAGACACCCTATGGTCTCCTGTGGGTGCCTTACGATGGCCCTTGGGCTGACGCCCTCTGGCTTGAAATTTCTTAGAAGTCATTCCAGGGGTGGGGAAAACAAGAGATAATGATCCTGTAGTAGTGCATGTAGGAGGAAGAAAATATATATATATACAAAAAACACACAGAAGACCAACAGTATTGATTATCTCTTCTAATATAAGGGAAGTAGGCAATGTACCGTCCAGCTAAGAAATAGCTAAGGGTAAAATTTTCAATGTCTCATAACTAATTTATTCATACCATTTCCTTAGCACCCATAACAAAAGAAGGCAGCTACCTTCCATAAAGAGAAATTTATATCTCATCTCTATTTTCAACTACAGATGTATCCCACAGCCTAAACACATGAAACTGCCATATTACAAAACCCCACAAGCACCTAAACAGCATATCCTGCTTTCCTCCTTCCTCCCCCACCCCGACTGCACCGTCACACTCGGATAGCATTAAAAGCACTCACATTCATACTTCTTATTGAGCGGGGGGTATTTGGCTTTGATCGCCCTCTGCTCCTCCGTCAGGTTGTAGTCCCTCTCGTCGCCTGCCATAGCTGCTGGGCTGAGCGCCGCTCGCTCACTTCCTGGTCGCACGGAACATGGCCACTGCCGCCTGCCTTCAGCCTCGTGCCTCCCGTGATGCTGCCCTTCGGTCGGTTTTACCTGGCAGCGGCTTGGTAACTGCTGTGCGCAGGCTGGTGTATTTAAAACAAACGCGTTACGCTGCTCGGAACTGGGGAAGGTTCAGTCCTGCCCTGGTTTACCAGCTGAGAGGAGCCGCACGCAGGCAGCGAGGCGAGGGGCTGCAGTCCTTACGGCAAGCACTCCCTGCAGCCTGGGCAGGGAGGAACCTCACTTCTGCTGGCATACAGCACCAGGCATTTCATTCATCCTCAAAATACTGCGACAATGAAAAATGAAAACAAATTAAACTGTAATGCTTCAGGTAACCTTGGCTTCTAAGTTTTATAGCTGAGGGTACTGAGCCCAGTTACACAGCCAGCC
>NW_023304662.1:0-5843 GCF_011077185.1 Oxyura jamaicensis
GGTCCTGGTCCTGGTCCTGGTCCTGTCCAGGGGCACGCTCCAAGTTGGGTTTGATCCGTGGTGGGGCAGGGGCAGGGGCCAAGGAACGGGGCTTGGGCCCATCCAGGGGCCTGGTCCTGGGCTGAGGGCTGGGGCCTGGGGCAAGGACAAGGGCCTGGTCCTGTCCAGGGGCCTGGTTCTGGTCCTGTCCCTGTCCAGGGACTTGGCCCTGGTCCTGTCCGGGGGTCTGGTCCCATCCAGAGGCTTGGTCCTGGTCCTGTCGAGGGACTTGGTCCGGGTCCTGGCCCTGTCCAGGGTTCTGGTTCCACCCAGAGGCATGGCCCTGGTCCCTTCCAGGGGTCTGGACCCATCCAGGGGCCTGGTCCTGGGCCAAGGGGAGGGACTTGGGTCAAGGACAAGGTCCTGGTCCCATCCAGGGGCCTGGCCCTGCTCCTCTCCAGGGTTTTGGCCCCGGTCCTGCCCACGGCCTGCTCCATGCCCGGCTCCATCCCCGCTGTGCCAGGCGCAGGGGCCCCGAGCTGGCCAAAGCCAGGCCAGGGCCGAAAGGAATCGGGGTCACGCCGAGCCCCGTAACTGCCCCGTCCTGCAGGGCAGGGCAAGGGGATGAGGCAGCAAGCGGCTGCGGGGGGAAGGAGGAGCGGGGCTGGAGGAAGGAAGGGTGCGGGGGGAGCGGGGCAGGGGGGAGCAGAGCCGGGGGGGGGGGGGGGGCGGGGCCGGGGGGGGGGGGGTGGGCATGGGCACGGGGTGCAGGCAGCGCAGCCCGACTGCGCCTGAGAGGTCAGACGTAAGAATAGGAGGAAAAGGAAGGGAAAAGGAGGTAGGAGGTAGCATCTGCAGCCGAGGGGAAGCCTTGTTTTCCTCTGCCCTGACTCCTGGCCCGCCGCGAGGGCGGCTGGTCCCAGGCAGAGCCGAGCCCGGCCGCGACCTGCGTGGGTCGGGAGGGTCTGGGCGTGGGGCAGGACCAGCACCGCAAACCACTTGGAAATCATCCCCCGGGGCAAACGGGGCAATTCTCTCCTTTTTTTTCTTTAATTTTTTAACGGAGCAGTTGTCGTTTTCACAGCGTGGCGCGGAGCAGGAGCTTCCAGCCGTGCTGCCCGCCCAAGCAAACCGGCGAACCGACGCCTTTCGGAGTGAAAAGCTCGCCGCGAGGCCAAGACAAAGCGAGCGGGGACCCACGGCCGCGTTAACGAACCCGCAGCCGCGTTAACGAACCCTTTGAAATCTTTCGGAAATTTACTTCCCCACCTTGTTTTTCCTCTTTCCCCCCCCCCCTCCTCGCAGCAGATCACGGAGCATTCCCAGTCCTGGCCCGCGCTGGAGCTGAAACCCGAGCTGCTCGCCGCGGAGCTCAGCGCTTCCCGAGCAGGACCGGGGGAGCGCCTTGGGTTTTTCAGCGAGGCTGCGTGGGCGTGCATATTAAACTGAAATTCTGCTGTGCTTGGCTACCTCGGGGACTGGTTATAATCACCGGGCAAATAACGCTGCGTGGGGGAGAAGCGCTCAATTCCGTGAAATCCGTCGTGTTGCGCTGGATGCGCGGCGGCGATGGGGGAGCAGGAGGCAGAGCGGGGCTGGGCAGGGAGCTTCAAACCAAAACCCTCCGCGTGGCCCAGGGAGGCTCGGAGGAGGGGGCGGAGGTGGAGGAGCCGGGGGGCTCCCCGGGGTCTGACAGCGCACCTGGAAGACGTAAACACCACGAGCGGGTTGCTGCAAGAAATGAAAACCTCCAAAAAAAACCATTTGGGGGGGGGGGGGGGGGTTCCAAATCGCGGGGGGGGGGGGAAAGGGAACGGGGCGTTCAAGAAGGCGAGCACCAAACCTGCCAGGGCGGCCACGGCCGCCGAGGGAGACGCGTTTGGCTAAGGCCGGGCGCTGGGGAGGCTGCTGCCCGAGGAGGCGTAAGGGGAGCCGTTCAGCAAGGCGCTGCCTGCGTGGTTTGCCACCGCCGCCCCGCCAGCAGCCCCTCGCTCACCGTCGCCTGGAGGCCAGCAGGCTGCCCTGGCCTGCTCAGACAACCCAAAGGTTCCAGTTTTTGGTAGCAAAAAGCGAGGTTTCCCGCCCCGAATCGCAGTGTTTGTGACCCAAAAGCAAAGCGGCTCGGCCACGTGGGTTGCGCCGCCTTGCACCTGGCCTAGGAGGTGCGGGGGGCTCGCCGCAGCCCCCGGGAGCCCACCCCAGAAGCTGCCAAACCATCTCGCATCCAGCCGCTGCCCCCCCCGACCCCTCCTGCGGTTCCACGTGGGTCGCTCACAGGTGATATTTCCGCCTCCCGGCTCCCTCCCAGTGTCCCCAGCCCGCTGAATAATTCCTTTGTGAGCGAGCCCCGAGAGGTTTGTGTGGATAATTGGACCGGCGGCCGGCTTCGGGGCCGTTCTGTGGCCTCCTGGCCGTGCTGCGCAGGCTGCCTTGGGAGGGAAGCGCCGCCTCCAGCAGGGCGAAACCCAAACCCCGCCGAAATCCCAGCCGCCATGCCTCGGAGGAGGATTTACCTCGGCCCACCCCGAGCTTCTGGACGTGGGGACAGATCAATCCCCCCCCGGGTCTGGATGCTTTCGCCCGCAGAAAGCGCGTTGCCCTGGAACCAAAACGCCTCCTGGGGGCTGTTCGCCGTGGGGCGCTCCTTGCTGGGCTCTGGATTCGAGGGTCCAGCGTGGAGCCGGGATCGTCCCCAAATCCCCGTCCCTGTCTCACCACGGACTGGGGGCGGAGTGGCTCCGGGGCAGCCCCGCTGGGAGCTGGGGACCTGGCACGGGGCTCGGTGGCCGGGCAGCGGGGAGCTGGTGCAGGGGCAGCTCGGGGAGCTCCACGGAGGGAAAGCGGAGCTGGAGGAACCTCTGAGGGGAAAGGCTGCAGCCCAGGAGCTCCGTTTCAGGGCTGTAACACGATGGTGGCCACTGGGGGAAGGAGCCCAGAGCCCCCTGCTCGCCCCACGGGGCACGCGGGGACCCAGCGGTGCCAGGGGACAGCGACTCCTGTCCCGTGCCCAGTGAGGGCCGTGGGGAATTCACGGGCATGGGGGTCCCGTGGGGGAGCCCTTCTCCCCCCAAGGAGACCCCACCATCGCCCCGATGGAGCACCCGTCCCTGTCTCGAGGGCACGGGGACATCAGAACCGAGGACATCCCGGCACCGAGCTGCCCGGCCTCGCACAGAGCCACCCACCCCCCAAATCTCACCTCGTGCTCCCGCTGTGGTTTACAAGCGCCGGGGAAGGTTTGGGGCTGGGATTTCCAAGGGGGCACACGAAAAGTAGGCGCTAAAATCAACCTCGGCTCGCGGCACCCGCTGCCTTCAAGGCGCTCAGCTGGGATTTCAGCAGCCAGGTATCGCATTCGGGGGAGTTTCCCACGTAGCTGGTGGGCTGGGAACGGGGGATGTGCGGACAAAACGCCTCAGCCAAAGGGAAGCTTAAATGCTTAAATTAAACCTTATCAAGGGGAAATCTCCAGGCCACCTTTTTATTTTTATTTTCCCCCTAAAAGAGGGGTTTTAGGGGGTTTGCTCCTCGCTGTGCTCGGTCTGGGGCTCACAGCTCAGCAAGCCCCTTCTCAGGTGCCCCCTTTCTTAAATTCTTTCTTGAATTCTCCCCCTCCAGAGAAAATAAAACCCGTCTTTAAGTTCCCAGCCCTGCTCAACGACCCACCCTCGGAGCCTCGGCCGTCCCCGGCGCCACAGATGCAAAATTCCCGGCTCCTGCCAAACGCTGCCCGGGGGCGCAAACCCCCCAGCGCCCGCAGCCTCAGCAGCAAATTCAGAGCATCACCTACCCGAAGGGAGCCCAAAAAGTCACGGTTCCCTGGAAGTCAGAGCCTGTTTTATTGACTGCAGCCCCAGAGGATCAAAGCTGCCGAGCCCCGGCCGCCAACCCCGTCCCTCCTGCGCCGCCATCATTCCTCTCCCAGCCGCGCGTTGGAGTCGGTGCCCCCGCGGGGAACGATTGAAGACCCCTTCAGAAAGCAGGGAGGCAAAATTGATGAGCGGGTGGGCGAGGGAGAGGGAAGCGAGGGCGATATTAGGGCCTGCCAGCCTCAGGCGGGAGCCATCGGAAGGGACGCGGCGGCGCTCCCGGCGAGGATGCACCGTGCTCACCCCGGCCGCCTGCTAGATGAAATAAGGGCGTAACGAGGGTGTAACGAGGGTGTAATGAGGATGTAACGAGGGTGTAGCTGCTCTGCACAGCTGCCCTCAGCCACCTCAAGCCTCTTTGGGGTAGGCAGGGGAATCGCCGTCAGCCGGAGGTGCTGGGCCGGGCGCCCTCGACCCCGTTGCTTTGGTCTCGGGGCCCTCGACCCCCGTTGCTTTTGGCCCTCGATCCCGTTCCCTGGGGGAGTTTTGCAAGTCAAAAAAAAAAAGCAGCAGGGGAAGTCCCAGCCACGGACGTGCTGCTGTGCCCTCGCAGATGGGTGCTGCGGGGTGCCCCGGGCAGGATTGTGTGGCGGTGCTGGAGGGGGCTGGCATTTTGGGTGGGGGATGCGGCTGTGGGGTGACGCAGAGCGCCGATGGAAGCAGCAGCCCAGCTCCCAGCCCGCTTCTGCTCCCTGGGAGCTGCCAGAGGTCGGCCAGAAATGTTTGGGTGCTCCCACCTCCCCCCCCCCCCCCCCCATCCAGGAAGCCCCCCAGGGTGTTAGGGTGGCGCTGCCCATGCCACCGGCACGGCCAGCAGGAAGCTCAGCACCCGGAGGGCTGCAGAAGGCACCCGCAGCAAGGGCTGTGGCAGACAGGGGAGGGAGAAAAGACACCCCAGCCCCGTGGACAGGATCACTTCTCGCAGCATTTATTGCCAAAACGACAAAACACCTCCCCAAAAACCCTCTGCCCCCTTGGCTGGGCTGCCCCCCCCCCCCCGTGCGCCACGGTCACCTCGCGGAGCCCCGCATCCAGCCAGAGCTGCACAGGGGGACCCGGCGGGGACAGGGCACGCGCTGGGGCCGCGTCCCGTCAGGCCAGGACGGGGAAGGAGGCGGCGGTGGCCACGCCGCAGTTGTTTTCCTTCATGGCCATGAGGATGTAGCCGTCGTTGCCCCAGTAGGTGGACCAGGAGTTCTTGATGAGCCAGTAGCTCTTGCCGTGCAGCACCCCGTAGCCCACGGCCAGCACGGCGTGGTCCAGCTCCGACGTCTCGTTCCCTGCGAGGGAAGAAAAGAAGAAAAACGGAGACGTCTCCGTCCCCATCCCTGCTCTGGGTGCAGCCCCTTGGCCAGCCCCAAGCCCCGTGAGCAGGACGGGGACCCCTCTGGGTGCCCCCCGCCCCGCCGGGTGCCCAGCTCACCGCACTTGGGCTCCTCGTAGACGCCGTTGGCATAGAAGGCGAAGGACTTGTGCGAGGCGTCGATGTTGACGGCCACGGGGCCGTGCTTGACCAGCGCGGCTTTCAGCGCCGCAGCGCTGCCCGGCTCCACGTTGACGTAGCCGGCGAGCGGGGCCACCAGCTCCGACTGGTTGCAGTGGCCGTAGCCGTTCGGGGGGGGGGGGGGGACACATGGAGGTGGCACCGGGGGCCCGGAGAGGTTTCCAGGGGGATCCGACCCATCCCAGAAGGGTCGGCTTGGGTGGAGCACCCATAACCCAAAGAGGAGCAGCCATCCGGTGCCAGATGGGTGATGGCAGCCTTGGGAGAGCCTCGCCGTGCACCCCAAAGCTTGGTGGGGAGGATGGGGGGCAGGTGGCAGCACGCACACCCCCCGGGCACCCTCACCTGCCCCAGGTATGGCCCGTAGGACTCGGTGCTGGCGATGCCGCCGTGCTTCATCACCCACTCGTAGGCTCGCCACTCCTCACCCCCGTCGCACGCCTGGTTCCCGAAGCCCCAGGAGCAGTCGATGAGGACTTGCTGGGACAGCG
>NW_023304662.1:5853-10089 GCF_011077185.1 Oxyura jamaicensis
GAGAGCGCGGCGCGGTTCTTCGAGTGCACGAACCTGGGGACGGGGACGGCACCGCTGAGGCCACCGCAGCACCCAGGTCCCCACGGGGGGTTGGGGGGGGTTTCTGGGTGCCCCCTGCCCACCCGTACCTCATGTTGTGCACAAAGATGTGCTGCCGGTGCTCCAGCTCCCGCGCGGAGCCGTACCGCCGCCCGAAGCGCCGCCGGTAGTGGTGGAAAACCTCGTGCGCCCGCGGCTGGCGCCGCCCCACCAGGTCCTCCATGGGGTTCGCCAGCACCCGGTGCTCCGCCGTGCTCCCCGGCAGGACCCCGCATTTCTTCGTCTCTAGGGTGCAATTCGGGGACGCCGTCAGCCCAAGAGCCAGCCGAGGAGGGCCAGGGTTGGGGGCCCCGGCCCCGCTCACCATTCACAGGGACGTCGAAGACGGAGGAGGGGAAGCTGTTGTCGAAGTCGGTGTAGGAGATCTCGTACTTGTCGTAGTGGGAGCCCAGCAGGCTGTTGTAGCCCCGCATCTCGTAGTGGACGGGGGCCACCCCGCAGCTGGAGTTGGTCACCCACAGGGTGTAGACGTTCTTCTTCTGCGCCCAGTGGGTGACGTTCTGCCACACGGCGCAGTACCGGCCCTGGTAGTACTCCTCCCGCAGGAACTGGTGGGGGGGCACAGGGACGGGTTCTTGGGGTGCCAACCCATGTCCCTGCCTCCCCACCCGGCCCCTCCGCGGGCACCCATTGCCCGTGCAGCACCCGGTGGCTGCGTGGCCAGCAGGGAAAGCGGGTGCCGCAGCCAGCCCCGCCGGAGGCTGGGGACGGGGGGTGCCGAGCCGCCGTGCCGCGACTTGCCCGAGCTGTCCCGAAACACCGGCGCTTGTGTGGGCTGCGACACGTCCCAACACGGCTCCTGGGGTTGGGAAAGGAGCCGGGCGTCTGGCCCCGAGCCGGGTGGGGAAGTGACCCTCCCTGCACCCATGGGTGCTGGGACCTGCCGCAGCCTGCCCCGGCACCCTGCAGCGGCGAGCAGGGACGGAGGGGAGCGTGGCTCAGCGCCCCCAGCCCCAAGGATGCTGCGGGCAGGGGGTCGGATCCAGGCTGTCCTTTGCCTCCCCTCACCTTGAAGCCATCCAGGCTGGGGAAGACGCTCTGGATCCTGACCACGTCCTCCTTGGAGCCGGGCAGCTGGAAGCATTTCCTGGCGTTCACCTCCTTCTCGGTGGTCTCGGGAGTGATCTTGTACTGCATCCCGTAGGGCTTCACCCCGGCCAGCTGGTACGTTATCACCTGCCCTGCGCCAGCCAGGGGGGAAACTGAGGCACGGGGGTCCCCGCGCTCAGCCTCCCATCCCACAGGGACGGGCGCAGACGGGCCCGGCCAGATGGTTTGTGCCCCCCCCCCCCCCCGGCCTACCCCCATAGTACTGGATCCGGCTCTTGTTCCCCGTCAGGTTGTACCAGGCTTCGAAGGGCTCCTCGATCTCCGCGTAGGGCAGGTTGATGACCCCTGCGGAGCACCCAGCACCGGGCACGGCTCAGCCCCGGCACCCCACATCCCCCCCCCGAGCCCCCGACCGCACCGTGCCCATCACAGACACCCCTGGGGGATGCTGTCCCCAGGGGTCCCACCACCACCACCACCACCACGTGCACCAGTTGCGGTGCCAGGTGGGCACTGGGATGAGCCGGCGCTGAGCATCCTCCGCTCCCCCCTTGGCGCTGGGGGGTCCTGGCTGCCTTCAGCCCCAACACAGGGCCGTTACCTTTGACGTGGTAGATGGATCCGAAGTGGGGCAGCGGCCGGGAGAGCCCCTGGTCCTGTCCTGCAAGGCACCAGCAGGGATGGGGCCGGGTTGCGGGGCCGCGGGGCAGCCTGCAGCGGGACGCTCCCGGTTCCCTGCGGCCCCTCCCGGGCTCGCAGCTTGTGCAACCCCACGCCAACACGCCCTGGGAGCCAGCCTTCCCCTCCGTCAGCACCTTGCTGATGGGCCCCAGCACCCCAAAATCGGGGGGTCCCCAAGGGTCGGGGCACCCACAGGCGATGCCCGGGACGCGGGGAGCAGCGATGGAGCCAGCGCCCCCGGGACTTGCGCAGCGCCCCAGGCACCCAGGGAGGGGAACTGGGGGGCACGGCTCCCCCTGTCCGCCCCCAACGCTTCCGGCAACAATCCGCCTGCTGTCTGCAAAAACAGGGAACTGGCTGGGGTTGGTGCGTGCATTAAAGCCGTCTGGCTCGGCGTAGCCCTGTTTTCATCCTTCCCCCCTTGCCAAGCCTTCAGGGCACTGCGCCACCCCGCAGCCCTCCTCTCCCGGGGGCTCCAAGCACAGGGCCTGGCACAGCCTGTACGAAACCCTTCTCCACCCTGCCCTGCGTTCCCATTAACCCAGAGATGGGGAGACGAGACCCACGGGGGTTCCCGCAGCTTCAGGGTGCCCCCAAACCCCTCCGGTGCCTCGGCACCGTCCCGGGGCACGGACTCACCCCGAACGGCGGCGCAGAGCGCGGAGGCCACGAGCCAGCCAAGCACGCCCATCCTCGCCCCCGTCGCCCCCGCTCGCCGGGACCTGCTCCCGGTTTTAAGGCCGAGCCTGGGCCCTCCCCGGGGGAGGGAAGGAGCCGGCATCATGTGGTGCCCGACGGGGCGCCTGGGACCGGCTGGATCCGTTGCGGGGAGCCCCGCAGGCTCGGCTATGGGGTGCTCAGGGTGCACGGCACAGGAAAAGGGGGATGTGTGTCCTCCTTGCTCGGCTGCGAGGGGGAAACTGAGGCAGCAGGCGGGGAGGGCAGCCAGGCTGCAAGGGAGAGCCTCTTAGAGCAGCACAGGGAAGCCACCACCCACCCTATTCACCCCAAGGGCTTTGGGGGCTCCCCGAACGCAGGGCTCCGTCCTTCCCCGGCTGTAGGGCAGGGAGGGGAGCGTTCCTGCAGGGTTTGTGCCCCCCCAGCCCCCTCCCCACCCCGCACGGGGGCTGGAGCCCTCTTGGCAAGGCTGTTCCCACAAGGGACGCGCTGTGCCGGGCTGTGTCCCCAGGGGCAG
Source organism: Oxyura jamaicensis (assembly GCF_011077185.1). Classification (NCBI taxonomy): domain Eukaryota; kingdom Metazoa; phylum Chordata; class Aves; order Anseriformes; family Anatidae; genus Oxyura; species Oxyura jamaicensis. The sequence goes on from NW_023304662.1 coordinate 8,879, forward strand.
GGGCACGCAGGAACCCCCGCCCTGATCCCTCCAGCCGCCTCCTGTCCCCGTGGTTTAGCCAGGCGGATCCCATATTCTGCCTGGGGACGGGTGCTGAGCCTCCCCCAGCACCCCAGGAGCTGCCCTGCTCCCTCAGCGGTGGCAGCACCCATGGGACGGCTGTGGTGAGCGGCCGTCCCCCTGCTGCGTCCCGTCCCCCTCCCCAGGGACACCGGTGGCCTCGTGCCCGTCCCGGCGGGGACCCGTGGCCTCGGCCAGCGCCGTCCCTGCGTGAGAACAGGAAGCCCCGGGGCTGGACTTGCTGTCACACAGGAAAAGAAGAGGTCAACGCCTGCAGGGAGCACCTCACACCTCCCCAAATGCTCTGTGCAGGGGACCCCTGCTGCCAGGGACCCCTCCCCGGGACCCCCTCCTCGTGCCAGGATGCCAAAAGCTCGAGGGGCTCTCGGTGTCCCAGCGCCCGGACCGGGAGTCTGGGGGGGGGGGGGGAATGTAGGGGGTCTGGGCAGGGCTCAGGGGGTCTCACCGCCTCTCCCGGGGCTGGTTGGGGTTTGGGGTTTGGTGCCAAATCTCGGGAGCCTCCCACTTGCAGCCTCACCCGGGCGAGGCGTAAATAAGGAGTCCGGTGTCCGGGGCTCTGCCGACGGCTGCAGCGAGCGTGTGAGCGGGCCGAGAGCTGCGTGCCCCTTTTGGGGACCCACGGAGCCCCCCAGGGGACACGGTCCCACCCCGCTGGGGCTCAGGGATGCTTTTGGGGGCCGGCAGCACCCCGACCCCGCACGCGCTGCCTTCGGGAGCGCGGCAACCCCATAAATCACCCGCAGACCCCGCGCAGGGTCCCCAGGCGGGGCTGCGCCGGGGACGGGGGAGCCCCAAAGCCACCACCCCGTGTGTGTCCCCGATGCCACCGTGTCCTAACGGGCAGGGGAAGGTGCTGGGCCCCGGTGCGGGCGGCGGGGCTGCCGGGTACAATGAAGCATCGCTGGGAGAGCGGGGAGGAAGGGGGGGCGAGGGGAGGGGAAGCTCGGCTCGAGCTGCTCGCGAGGCAGGGAACCGCACGCACACGCACTCCCGCTTCTCCCCTCGTCGCCCACCCAGCCGTGCCCTGCTGAGCCCCCCCCGCCCCCCCCGAGCCGTCCCCCGACCCCCAGCGCCGGGAGGGTCGGGGTGCTGCGGTGGGACCCCCGCCGGAGGGGAAGGTGGGGGGGGGG
>NW_023304663.1:0-2629 GCF_011077185.1 Oxyura jamaicensis
GGGGGGGGGGGGGGGCTCCGGACCCTTTTATCCACCCCCCCCTGCCCCTTTCACAGCTCTCCTTCGGGCTGCAGGTACATCAAGACCTACCTGCTCCCGGATAAGTCCAACCGCAGCAAGCGCAAGACCACGGTGCGGAAGCGGAGCCTGGACCCCATCTTCAACGAGACCCTCAAGGTTTCCTGGATCTCTCCGGGGGTCTGGGTTTGGGGGGTGGGGTGGGGGGGTCCTGCAGACCCCGCGCCCTCACCCTGCCGTGCCCCCCTCCCGCCAGTACAAGCTGGAGAAGAGGGACCTGCAGGGCCGCACGCTGAACCTGTCGGTGTGGCACCACGACAGCCTGGGCAGGAACCTCTTCCTGGGCGAGGTGGAGATCGCGCTGGGAGCCTGGGACTGGGCCAACACGCGCCCCGAGTGGTTCACCCTGCAGCCCCGGGTGAGCCCCCCCCCCCACCCTGAACCCCCAAATCCCCCCCCGTACCCTCCCCATAACCCTCCTCCCTCCCCACCCCAGATGCCCGTGGCCCCGGACGGCCTCTCCAGCCGTGGCAACCTCAACCTGGCACTGAAATTCATCCCCGCCGGCTCCGAAGGTGAGCGGTGACACCGAGGGGATGGACAGGACATGGGGATGGGGACATGGGGCTGGGGACATGGGGATGGGGTGGCGCGGCCCCGACCCTGCCCCCTCTCACCCCTAGGTGCGGGGCTGCCCCCCACGGGCGAGCTGCACATCTGGGTGAAGGACGCGCATGGCTTGGTCCCGCTGCAGGGCGGCACCGTGGACGCCTTCGTGCAGTGGTAAGAGAAAAGGGGGGACGGGGGGGGGGAGGCGTAAAAGGGACCCCCTTGGGGACACGGGGACAGGCTGGCTCACCCCGCTCCCCGCAGCTACGTGCTGCCCGACGACAGCAAGGCGAGCCGGCAGAAGACGCGGGTGGTGAAGCGGAGCCTCAGCCCCCTCTTCAACCACACCATGGTGTACGACGGCTTCCAGCCCAAGGACCTGGCCGAGGCGTGCGCCGAGTTCACCCTCTGGCACCACGAGGCTTTCTCCAAGAGGCAGCTGGGCGGCGTGCGCCTCAGCCTGGGCACCGGTGAGGATTTGGGGGACGGGGGCCTGGGCACCCCGGGGTGCCTGGGGTGTGTGTGTGGGGGGGTGTGTTTGTGGGGGGGGGTGTGACGGTGGCCGTGTCTCCGCAGGGAGCAGCTACGGGCTGCCCGTGGGCTGGATGGACTCGACGCCGGAGGAGCGGGCGGTGTGGGGGCGCCTGCTGCAGCAGCCCGGCTGCTGGGTGGAAGCGCTGCTGCCCCTGAGGACCAACCTCGTCCCCCGGGCATAGCCCCCTGTTGGGACCGTTTTGGCAGGGGGGGGGACAGGACTGAGCCCCCCAACGTCCCCGCACAGGGGCTGGGGTCTGCGCCCCCCCACACTTTTGGCTGCAATGAAGTGGCGCCGGACGACACTGGCTGGTGGCTGTTTATTGCTCCGAGCGCCTCAGCCTGGCTTCTCCATGCTGTACGGCGCTGGATGTCCCCGCTGTTGTCCTTCCTGCCCGTCCCCGTGGTGGCACAGGAGGCGGCGAGGTGGCGGCTGTGTCCCCAGAGCCACCTCGCGTCCCTGGGGCCGGGGCTCGCTCCGCTTCCCCCTTGCCAAGCGCGCGGCGCTGCTCCAGGACGGCTGCCCACAGGCGGTACGCCGGCCCGCGCCTGCCCGAGGAGGGGGACACGGGGATGGCAGGGGGACAACAGGGACGAGCCGCGTCCCCCTGCAGCGCTGCCACCCCTGGGGGGACAATGCCACCCCGGCTGGGGGTACCTGATGCCCGTGTAGAAGAGGTCGTCGCGGGTGGCGCTGCCCAGCAGGTCCCGCAGGGTGAAGCCGTGGGACAGGAGCTGGGGGAGATGGTGGCCGAGTGGCATTGCCCGGTGGCGCTGCCCCACACCGCCCACGGGGCACAGCCCCACGGGGCCCCACAGCCTCACCGTGGCCGTGGTGGCGGGGTCCGTGCCGTGCTGCTGCAGCCACTCGAGGAGGAGGGGGTCGGCCTGGCCACAGGGGCTGGGCTCAGGGGACGGGGACAAGGGACCCTGCCCCGTGGTGGCCTCGCTGGGCTCACCGTGTTGCTGGGGGCGGCTGGGGACCGTGGCGTCCCCGACCCCGGAGCGAAGTGCCTGCTGCACCAGCTGCTGCCATTCCTGCTCCTTCTTGGCCAGCTCCTGGAGCAACCTGGGGGGGAGAGCAGGGACACAGACCGGCTCCTGGGGGGACGGGGTGGCCCGGGGGGGGCACAGGGATGTGCCAAGCCCTACCTGTCCGTCTCCGTGCGGAGGCGGCAGAGCTGTGTCACCAGTGCTGAGCCCCCCTCCCCGAGGCCGGGGCCGGTGCTGAGCCCCGAATTGGTGCTGTCCCATGGGGTCTGGCTGCTGGGGACGGAGAGCCTGGGTGGCGTGGGATCGTCCTTGTCACTTGTGTCCTTGGTGCCAGCCTCCTTCAGCGAGCTGGCCGTCATTCCCAGGTCTGGGGGGGCAGAGGATGGGCACTAAGAGGGGGCCAATGACCCCCCCAAGGGGCTGCCACCCACCGAGCCACAGCGGTGACACCCTAACCTGAAGTCCTGGCCACCCC
>NW_023304663.1:2639-10160 GCF_011077185.1 Oxyura jamaicensis
GACCCCAAACCATCACCGACCCCAATCCATCGCCGACCCCAATCCATCGCCGACCCCAATCCATCACTGACCCCAATCCATCACTGACCCCAAACCATCACCACCACCAAACCATCGCCGACCCCAAACCGTTGCCGACCCCACACCACCGCCGTGCCGGAGTGCCGCCGGCACCACGCCGTATCCGAGGCACTCACCACTGCCTGGAAGTTGAGGAGCGGAGCCCGCAGGTGGGGCAGGCTGAGCCCGTCCTCCCGCAGCCGCGCCTGCAGCGCCAGGAGGTCGCGGCGCAGCTGGTGCCGCGCGGGGCGCTGGATGTAGCTCCGCAGGCAGCCCAGCAGCAGGGCGACGTGCTCCGAGCCCAGCCGTGTCCCCGATGCGCTCTGGGGGGGGGGTGAGAAAGGGCTGGCGGGGGGGCTGCTCCCTCCATGCCAGCCCCCGGCAGCTGCTCGGTGCCCCCGTCGTGCCCCCACCTGGCTCTCCTGCAGGGCGGCCGCGATGCCGGGTGCCTCGTCGGTGAGGATGCGGTGCAGCGTGGCGCGGCGCTTGCTGTCCTGCCGCAGCACGAAGCGGTCGCCGCTCTCCTCCGGCGAGGACGAGCGCAGGCTGCGGTCGGAGCCGGCCGAGCCCTGGGGAGTGCTGGCGAGGGGCGGTGTGGGATCAAAGCCCACCCAAATCGACGTTCCCAGCACAGGAGGGCACGGGGACAAAGCCTGAAGGTGACCAGGAGCCACCTCCTCTCTTCAAACTGGGTTAACTGGGGGAGCAACCCGACGGGAGGCCCCCTCCCAGGGGTCCCTCCACCCCCCCTGGTGCTCGGGATGCCCTAACCCCATGTACCTGTAGCTGGGGGCTGCCTCACTGGGGCAGTGTGGAAGCGGGGGGCTGCCCCCCGTGCCCCCCACCGTGTCCCCCTGCCTGGCCGAGGAACTTCCCCTGGTGCCATCGGTGCCCTCCGCGTCCCCGTCCCGGCGCTCCAGGCGGGGGGAATCTGCCAGGGAGAGGATGGAGATGGAGCAGGTCATTGGGCAGCTCTGACCAGGACCCCCCCTGGACCCCCTCCCCAAGCTCACCCCCTGCTGCAGGCACCGCCTGGCCCCGGGCACGCCTGGCGCTGGCCAGGAACGGATCCTGCAGCAACGCGGCCGCCGTGGCCCGCTTGGCCGGGTCGGCCTCGAAGCAGCGAAGGATGAAAGTCTTGGCCTTGTCCGACATGGACTCGGGCACCTCCGGGTGCATCTTGAACATCCCTACCTGGAAGAGAAGCCCACGCGGGGCTGCAAAGGGACCGGCCGCCCTGGCTGGGGGCGTTTCGGAGGTGGGGACCCCCCCCTCACGCCCTACCCGAGCCTTGGGTACCTTGAACATCGCCGCCTGGGGGCTGCCCAGCTCGTAGAAGGGGGGTTTGCCCGTGGCCATCTCGATGATGGTGCAGCCCAGGGACCAGATATCCGCCGGCTTCCCGTAGCCCCCCGGCCCCTGGTCGATGATTTCGGGGGCCATGTACTGCAGGGTGCCTGGGGGGAAGGTGGGGAGGGAGGAAAGGAGCCCGGATCCCCCACCCAAACCGCCCCAGGGCAATTTCCCCAGGCGGGGTGCGAGCCCCCAGCATCTCCTCATCTTCCACACCCCAACCGGGGGGGGGGGGGGTCCTGGCCCCCAGCCCCTACCTGTGAAGGTCTCGGCGCTGGGGCTGATGCCCGCCAGCCTCTTGGAGGTGCCGAAGTCGGAGATCTTCAGCACCCCGCTGTAGGTGTTGATGAGGACGTTGTCTCCCTGGCGTGGGAAGAGACCCCCAAAATAAATAAAACCTCCCCAAAATAAATAAAAACTGCAAAAAAAAAAAATCAAACAGCTAGGGCCACCGGGCGTCCCCCCGGGGGTTTGGGCACGGAGGGGCCCCTGGGGATGGGGATGAGGTAGGGGGCGAAGACCCCGGCCCCTCACCTTGATGTCTCGGTGCACGATGTGGTTGTCGTGGAGGTAGCCGAGCCCGTCGAGGATCTGGCGGGTGTAGAAGACGATGGTGGGCTCGTTGTCCTTCAGGGGGCCCCACTTGGAGCACAGCAGGGACGAGAGGCTCCCTGGGGAGGGCGCAGCACCCATGCTCAGGCCACGGGGCCCTCCCCGACCCCCCGAACCCCCCCCCCCCCCTCGTGCATGCCCCCACCCCCAGCGGCGAAGCCCACCTCCGGGCACCTCCTCCATGAAGATCTTGATGAAGCCGTCCTGGCTGACGGAGCCCAGGTAGCGCACGATGTTCCTGTGCCGCAGCCGCTTGTGCAAGGCGATCTCCTCGTGCAAGGGCTGCGAGAACCTGCCCGGGGGACGGGGACACAACGAGGTGACGGGGGTCCCGGGGGGGTCCCCCCCCAGCCCCAGCACGGTGCCGGGGCACCCACCGGCTGTCCCGCTCGGGGATTTCCTTGATGGCGATGCGCACTTGGGTGCTGAGGCAGCGCCCGGCGTAGACGACGCCGTAGGTGCCCCTGCCCAGGACCACCCGCTCGCCCGTCTCCGAGTACTCGTAGCTGTACTGCGGGGAGGGAGGCGAGGTGACGGCCGTGTCACCCGGTGCCCTGTGCCACCCCCCCTCCCCCTGTTCCCCTTGTGGGTCCCCCCCCCCTCACCTCCAGGATGGGCTGCGTGGGGCTGGGCAGCTCCTCGCCGCCCGCCGCCTGCTCGGCGAGGAAGGATTGGACCCGGTCGCAGAACCTGCCCGCGGAGAGGGGACGGTCCTGAGTCCCCGCGGGGATGCGGGGGACGTGGCCACCGATCCCCCCCGTGCCCCCTTTCCCCTCTCCCCAACGGCACAAGGGCTTTGCCACCCTGCTTCGCCCCCTTTCCCCCCCAGCACACCCATTCCTCCACAAATTAAGGTAAATTTGGGGGGAAATCGCGTGCCCCCACGCATCCCCCGGGGGTTGTTTGGGATCCCCCAAACCCTACCAGCACCACGGGGTCCCCGCGCCCGCCCCCCCCCCCCCCCGCTCACCACTGGCAGTGCTGCTGGGAGGGGAAATAGAGCTGGAAATCCTCCTCGGCGTGCACCACGTAGAGGAAGCAGCCCCGCTCGTCGCACTTGCAGATGCTGGAGGGTAAAGGACCCCCCCGCCCCCCCCGGACCCATCAGCAGCGTGGTCAGGATGCGGCCCCCGGGCTGGGGGGACCCCCCGGGGACGCGCTCACCTCACCCCCCGGATGGCCGCAGCCCCGAAGTTCCAGCTGGACACCGCTTTCTGCAGGGAGGAGGAGGAGAGGAAGGGGAGAGGGGGCTGTCAGGACCCCCCCTGGACCCCTCCGAATCCCAGCCCTACCTCCTCCGTGGGGCGCACGAGGGCGAGCGTCACGGCGTGCTCCTCCGTGGCGCTGCGCACCGCCAGCCGGGCCGGCCACAGCACCTTGCCGAGCTCCAGGACGAGGACCTACATCGTCGGGCAGGTGTCACCCCGCGTCCCCCTGCCCGTCCCCTGGGCACGGCCGCCCCCGGGGGTCCCCCGGAGGCGCATCTCACCGGGCAGCGCGGCGCGGGGACGAAGGGCTGGCACGCGGCGAGGAGGAAAGCCAGCCAGAAATCAGCCAGCTCCTGCCGTGCCGACGGCACCGGAGGGCTCTTCTGGAAGTGTTTGTAGAGCAGGAAGGTCTCCATGACCGACACCAGGTACCTGCGGGGCACGGAGATGTCCCAACGCCCCCTCCCTCCCCCCACCAAAAAAAAACGGAGAGCCAGCCCCAGGAGGGTGAGGGGCTCGGCCGTGCCGCTCACCAGCTGGGCGCGTTGAGCTTGTAGAGCTTCTCGGAGGCCTGGATGACTTTGCTCAGGTCGTTGGCCAAGATGCCGGCCCCCAGGCAGAAGCCCACGTCCCAGTAGTGCCGCAGCTCCTCCAGGCTGCCCTTGCGGCCCTGCAGGCAGCTCAGCTTCACGCCTGGGTGCGGAGCGCCACCCGTCAGGGACCCCGATGGCACGGCCCCCAGGGACCCCGTCGCCAGACCCCCGGGAGGGGACGCACCGATCTGCTGGAGCCGCACGGAGCTTTCGAACTGGTGCCCGGCGGCCACGAGGAGGACGGCGGCGTTGATGCCCGCGTGGAGGCTGGGCTCCACCTCGAAGGCTTTGCTGTACCTGGGCAGAGGAAAGGGCTCGTCCCCTGGGGACAGCACGGCCACTGCGCCCCCCCCGCCTCCCTTCCAGCCCCCGTGACATGGGAGAGGTCCCAAATGGGGCTGGCCATGACGATGCGCAAGGGGAGGAAAAATAAAAGCCCTGCTGGGGTTGGCATCACGGCCTCTAAATTGTGGCTGGGGGGATTTAAAGGGTGGGGGCTGCGCTGCCAGAGCCCCGCGCAGACCCCACGGGGTCCTGGATCGAGGCACGGGCACGCCGACGGCCCGGTCCCCAGCCCTGTCCCCAACCTCACCAGTATAAGGCTTGGTCCCTCGCCCTGGTGTCGGTGAAGCTGGAGCTGATGAAGGTGTCCTTGTAGATGCGGCCACACAAGCAGAGGAGGTCGGGCGCAGCCCCGTCCCCGCGCTCCACCGCAGGCAGCAGCACCGACAGAGCCTGCGCCCGGTCCCCGGCGCGGTTGCGCCTGCGGGCACGAGGACGGCGCTGGGCGATCGGCCCCGCAAACGTCGCCCCCACCAAGTCCCCTGCCCCGTGGGGACACCGGGACGCCTGCCACCCCCCCCCACACCCCGCTGTCACTCACCGGCTGAGGGCGAAGGCGTAGTGGAAGCGGACGTTGGGCTGCTCGGCCACGTCGCAGGTGGGCAGGGCCCGCAGGGTCTCCACCAGCGAGATGATGGAGTCGTAATCCTGGGGGGGGGGACGGGACGGCGGGGCTGAGCTGGGGGCTCCATGGGGGGGGACGGACCAGGGGTGATGCTCGCCCCAACCAGCCAAGTTTGGGGGTTTGCCAGCTCCAACAAGCAAGGGGAGGCTGCAGAGCGTGCTCCCAGGGGTGTCAATGCCATCCCCCCCCCCCCTAAAGTCCCAGATCCCCCACCTGCACGTCGCGGTAGGAGAGGAGGAGGTTGACGATGATGTCCAGGCTGAGCAGCTCCACGCTGTCCAGGCGCTGCTGGATGCGGGCCAGCTCCCGGCTCAGCTGCTCGCCCCGGAACATCTCCCGCGCCCGGCGGATGTCGCGCCGGATGGTCTCCCGAAAATAGCCACTGTGGGGGGGGGGGGGGGGAGGACAGAGATGTGGGGCTGAGCACGAGCCTGGCACACGCGGACAGCCGGGAGGGTCTGTCCCCGAGGGTGGTTCGGGGTGGTGGCAATTCCCCTCCGAGCACTGCCTGCCCAAACGGGCGTCGGGGCTCGAAGGAGGGTGCTGGGACATCCCCGGGAGGGGGCGGGCGGCTGTACCAGGAGTTGGTGGGGACCCCCTCCAGCAGCCTGACGAGCCGCGCCGCCAGCGGGGTGAAGAAGGGCTCGGCGCTGAAGCTGGGCTGGAAGAGCTCGGTCAGGCACTTCATGGCCCCGGCGTCGCAGCAGACGACCTTGTTCTGGGCGGTCACGGCGTAGGGGATGAAGGTGTAGGTGCCGCAGAGGTCCTGGGTGGGGGAGAAGGGGTGAGGGGCCGTGACATCCCCGGAGCAGCCCCCCTCTCCCCAAACCTGCCACCCAAGCCATGCTATCGCGGCCATCATTACGCTCCAGAGTGAACGCTCCGGGTTCTCTCCAAAGCCAGCTGCGCTCCCCCACGCTGCCATTCCCGGTGCTCGCTCGGAGCGAGGCAGTCCGCCCCGTCACCCAGATTTAGGGGCACTCCTCGCTCCCCCCCCCCGTGCAGCGCCCACCCCCTGAGGCCGCCGGGGGGGGGGGGCTCGAACCCCCCCCCCCCTACCCTCAGGCACTGCGGCAGCAGCAAGGACGGGGAAAAACCGTACCGAGTTCTTCTGGCAGATGTCCTCCTGGGGGGAGAGAGAGGGAGGGAGGAGAGGCTTAATGAGCTCCGTCGCAGAAGAAATCAGCTGATTTCAGGCTCAGGGCCCAGCGTCACCTGGCAAGCAGCCAGCTGCCAAGAGGGACACGATGGACACCGGGTGCCCCCAACCCCCAGCGTCACCTGCGGACCCCCCCCCCCCAGGGCAGGGGGCTTCTTCTCCCACCCCACCGTGTTGGAAAGGGGGCTCCGAACGGGGTGTCTTGGGGTTCCCCGGGGTCAGGGTGACGTTTGGGGACAATTTGGATGTGCTCCCGTCTGCATTTTTTCCGAGCGATGAGAAACCTCCCCGCCGTCCCCGCTCCCTTCCAAGGAACTGGTTTTTTCCCAGGGAAGGCGCCTGTCCCGGGGCTCCCAGCGGGATCGGGATGGGATCCTGCTCCGGGCCACCCTGGGGTCCCCGGTCACCCCCTCCTCATCCCCTTTGGGCACAGGGAAACCTCTGCCAGAGCTGGACGCGACCCCGGGGACTCAGCCGAGTGTGGGAAGGGGCCGGATGGAATCTTGCCACCTGGGGGCACGGGTGCCCAAACCCCTGTCCTTGTTTGCAGCCCGGAGCCACAGCCTCCGGAGCCGTCCCCCCTCACCTGCAGGGCCTGGAGGCCGGGCAGGGCGCTGTGGCAGCAGAGCAGCACGTTGTGGGGCATGTTGAAGCTCTCCCGCACGCCCAGGTGGTAGAAGAGCGAGGGCTGGCAGACGGCGTCGCTCAGCTCCACCACGGCCACGTCTGCAGGACGGACACAGGGGACAGTGGGGTGATGGGGACCCCGAACCCACAAAGCCCCCCCCAGGGTGACGGCAGTGCCGGGGAAACCGAGGCACGGGCAGCCAGCAGAGCCACCAGCCCTGGAGAGCCCCGGTGCTCGCGTGGCTCAGCCTGAGCCTGGGGAGCGCTGGGGGAGCCCCTCGGGTGGCCGCAGCCCCCAGGAGCTGGGAGCCCCCCCTGGCCACGGTGAGGGGAGCCCTTGAGCTCCGGCACGGCACGGCTCAGGGTCTCGCTGCGGGGCCGAGCCCTGGGCAAACCCTCCGTAAAAATGCCCTTTCGGATGCCCCACGTGCTGCGAGGGGAAGACATCTGGGCAAATTCCCGGCCACCCGGGGAAATAAATGGGGAGAAGGCGGAAAAGCCAACAGCTGAGCCAGCGGCCAGCTTCACCGCCAGCCGCAGAGATGCAAAAAATATTGCTCAGCCCCAAGCTTCCCGACGCAGATGCGATATTCCCAGGCAGCCCGGCCGAGCCAGCAATGCAGAAGGAAAGGGACGGGGATAAAAACCGAGAGGGGCGGCATCCTCACCCGCGTTGTAGAAGCGGTCCAGCGTGCCGGTGTCGCCCAGCGCCAGGGTGCCGAAGGGCAGGGTGTGCAGGCGGGCCCGCAGCTCGCGGCAGGCGTCGCGCAGGCAGCGCAGCGCGGGGCAGGCGGCCGGCTCGCGGCCCAGCACGCACACCACGCTCAGCGCCCGCCGCCGCGCCCCGCACACCGGCCGGCCCGCCGTGCCCGCCACCGCCAGCGGGTCCTGCCAGCAGCTGCCCGCAGCCGGGGCCGGGGGGGGACCCGGGGTGTCCATGGC
>NW_023304663.1:10260-10397 GCF_011077185.1 Oxyura jamaicensis
TCCTGGTCCTTACTGGGATAGTGTGCGCCCTGCACCGGGCTGTCCTGGTCCTTACTGGGATACTGTGAGCCCTGCACTGGGCTGTCCTGGTCCTTACTGGGATACTGTGAGCCCTGCACTGCGCTGTCCTGGTCCTT
>NW_023304664.1:0-2959 GCF_011077185.1 Oxyura jamaicensis
CTGGAGCTGCAGCACGAGCGGGCCAGGCGCGAGGCGCTGCAGGTGATCCCCCCCCCCCCCCCGGGGGGGGGGGACACGAGGACCCCCCCGGTGCCCCTCTGACCCCACTGCCCCCCATCTCGTCCCTGCAGGCGGAGATCGAGCGGGTGAGGAAGGCGCTGCCCTGCTAGGGCAGCTCTGCGGGGGCTGCGGGGGCTGAGCGGGGACCCCCCAAAGCTGCCTCAGCCCCAAGAGCATCCTCAGACCCGGCCTGGGGCTGCACCGATCTGGACATGAGGGATCCCTGCACCTGGACACAGCTCCCTGCAGCTCTGAGGCCGTGCAGCAGCCCCTGCTTTGTTACAAATACTGCTTAAAATAAACTATTTTGGGTATGGAGTGCTGCACGGGTCCCATTTAGGGGCTGGGCCGGTCCTGCTGTGGCACACGGGGGTCCCACGGGGGTCCCTTGCACCATCCCAAGCTGCAGCCTGAGCCGCGCCGCGGCCGAGCGCCGGCGCTGGGAGCGGACGTGCCGGGAGTCACGGGCTGGGCTGCGCCGAGTCCAGCGGCAGCGCCAGGGTGGGCTCAGTCCCCTTCAGCCCCCCACAGCCCCCCACAGCCCCCACACCTCATCCCCAGCCAGGGTGCTGAGCCAGGACGCACCACGGGGCTAAGGCAGTGCCTCCTCCTCTTCCTCCTCCAGCCCCCGCACCATTTCCCAGCCCCCCGGCACATTCTGGCCTTGCGCCACCAGCGTGGGGCCTGGAGAACATCTGGAAAACATCTGGATCCTGCTGCCGGCGCGGGGACGAGCCTGGGAAGGAGCTATTTTTATAAAGCTGCTGGGGAGGGGGCAGCGGGGGCCGGCCCCGCACCCCTGCACGGGGCTGGGACGGTGCCTGCAGCGTGGGCAGGATGCGACCCAGCCCTGCGGGGAGCAGCCGCGGCCCCGGGGGAGCGCGAGCAGCCCCAGAGCCCAGCTGGGAAACATCCGGCACGGCGCTGGGGCAGGGGCCGGGTGGTGCCGGAAAGGCCGGCGGCTAAATTTAGTGGGAATTGAGCGGGGCCGGCGGGAGGGAAGCGCAGAGAGCCAGGGGCCGGCCAGGGAACGGGAGCCAGGGGACGAAAGCACCGTGTTGGTGGGGCAGGACAGGACCCCGCGGATCGCCCGGGTGTACAGCCCGACCGCGGCCAGAGGGGTGGCGTCCCTCTGGGGACAGCGCAGAGATGGCGGGGCCAGTGGGTGGCACCTCGTCCTTGTCCTCGTCCTCGTCCTTGTCCTTGTCCTTGTCCTTGTCCTTGTCCTTGTCCCCATCCCCGCAGGGTCCTGAGGCTGCTCGGCCTGTGCCGGCAGTCGTACCAATGGCTCAAAGTGCATCGTGTCCGCAGCGACTGCCCGTGGTGGGCGAGGGGCTGGTGCTGGGGGTGCTGGTGGCACTGGGTGCTGGTTCCGGGGTGCTCCGGGGGGGGGGTTCTCCACCCCATGGGCAGCCAGAGGCCCCCCCTTTGCTCCCCAGTCCTGGCACCAAATCATGTCCTACGCCGCTCTCAGCCCCCAGTGGTGCCGTGGGGTCTCAGGGCACGGCATCGGCCGAGTTACTGGGGAGGGGGTGAGGGTCTCCCCATGCCCCCCGGCCGCACCACGCCACGGTCAGTAGTAGTGCACGCGGCCCAGGGTGCCGGTGCCCAGGATGTCGGGCTGCCCGTTGCGCCAGATCTCACGGATGATGCGCTCGCGCTCCTCCAGCCGCTGCGCCCGCTCCAGCTCCTCAGCCGAGGCGAAGACGTTGATGGGCAGCGCGCCGTCCCCGGGGCCGTGGCTCTCCAGCGGGATCTCGGTCACCGGCAGCAGCGACTCGGAGGCGGCGCGGTCGATGGTGTCCTCCTCCTCCTCGTCCTCATCATCCTCATCGTCGTCGTCCTCGCTGAGGTCCGGCGGGCCAGACCGGGGCCGGGGCGGGCGGTGGGTGCGGGGCCGGCAGGAGATGCGCAGCACCAGCAGGCACAGGGTCAGCACCAGCCCGAAGCAGACGCCCAGCACGAAGTAGAGCCCGAAGCTCTCGGGGTTGGCTGCGGGGAGGGAAGGCGGCGGGGCTGAGGGGCTGTCCCCAGACCTCAACGGGGCCGTGGTGGCCCCGATGTCCCCGTTGGGGACGTGCCCCAGCCGGGGGCTTTGTGGCCTCACCTCGGATGTGTGCGTACGCGGCCATGCTGTTGCTCAGCAGCTCCATGTCCTGCTTGCGGCTCTCCATCGCGGCGTCCGGCCACGCTCAGGGGCTCTGCGGGCAGCACGTGCTGGGCATCTGCGGGACACGGGGCGCGGGGCTGAGCCGGGGACTCCCGGAGCCCCCGTCCTCACCAGGGGCACGGCTCGGGGGGGACCACGGGGAGCAAGGAGGGGTGGAAGGGGAGGGCTGCCCGGTGGTGCTGCTGTTCGGACAGGGCCGAGCCCCGGCGGGGGCCGAAGCGGAGCCGTCCCCCTCCCGCCGCCCTCTGCTCTTCCTGCGGGGCAGGGCAGGATGCGCCCCCCCCCCCCCCCCAGGACGCTGCGCCAAGAGGATCTGCTGCAGCGGGCCGGGCTTTCCGCCCCCTCCGCCCCGGGACGCGGCACCGAGGGCTTCCTCGCCCTGTGGTGGCACCGGGGGGGACGTGGGGCAGTGCCCCCCCACCCCACACCCCTCCCAGCCCTGCTCCAGCCCCGGCTGTTTGCTGTGGGGCCCTGGGCCAGGAGCGGGGGCAGCCCCCGCAGCATGGGGACAAGGACAGGGCTGTGGTGCAAAGGCCACGGCTCAGGTGAGCAGCACGGGGGGGGGCACAGAAAGAGGGGCTGGGGTGGGCGCTGGCCCCACGCTGGGAGGGGAAAAGCCGCTGACACTCCCATGGGAAATGTGTGGAGAAGGCGAGGTGGCTGCCCCAGGGGACACTCAGGGGATGGGGATGCCCCCAGGGTCCCCAAGCAGTCGAGCACCAGCCCCTG
>NW_023304665.1:0-2494 GCF_011077185.1 Oxyura jamaicensis
CTGGAGCTGCAGCACGAGCGGGCCAGGCGCGAGGCGCTGCAGGTGATGCCCCCCCCCCCCCTGGCTGTGGGACACGAGGACCCCCCCGGTGCCCCTCTGACCCCACTGCCCCCCATCTCGTCCCTGCAGGCGGAGATCGAGCGGGTGAGGAAGGCGCTGCCCTGCTAGGGCAGCTCTGCGGGGGCTGCGGGGGCTGAGCGGGGACCCCCCAAAGCTGCCTCAGCCCCAAGAGCATCCTCAGACCCGGCCTGGGGCTGCACCGATCTGGACATGAGGGATCCCTGCACCTGGACACAGCTCCCTGCAGCTCTGAGGCCGTGCAGCAGCCCCTGCTTTGTTACAAATACTGCTTAAAATAAACTATTTTGGGTATGGAGTGCTGCACGGGTCCCATTTAGGGGCTGGGCCGGTCCTGCTGTGGCACACGGGGGTCCCACGGGGGTCCCTTGCACCATCCCAAGCTGCAGCCTGAGCCGCGCCGCGGCCGAGCGCCGGCGCTGGGAGCGGACGTGCCGGGAGTCACGGGCTGGGCTGCGCCGAGTCCAGCGGCAGCGCCAGGGTGGGCTCAGTCCTCTTCAGCCCCCCACAGCCCCCCACAGCCCCCACACCTCATCCCCAGCCAGGGTGCTGAGCCAGGACGCACCACGGGGCTAAGGCAGTGCCTCCTCCTCTTCCTCCTCCAGCCCCCGCACCATTTCCCAGCCCCCCGGCACATTCTGGCCTTGCGCCACCAGCGTGGGGCCTGGAGAACATCTGGAAAACATCTGGATCCTGCTGCCGGCGCGGGGACGGGCCTGGGAAGGAGCTATTTTTATAAAGCTGCTGGGGAGGGGGCAGCGGGGGCCGGCCCCGCACCCCTGCACGGGGCTGGGACGGTTCCTGCAGCGTGGGCAGGATGCGACCCAGCCCTGCGGGGAGCAGCCGCGGCCCCGGGGGAGCGCGAGCAGCCCCAGAGCCCAGCTGGGAAACATCCGGCACGGCGCTGGGGCAGGGGCCGGGCGGTGCCGGAAAGGCCGGCGGCTAAATTTAGTGGGAATTGAGCGGGGCCGGCGGGAGGGAAGCGCAGAGAGCCAGGGGCCGGCCAGGGAACGGGAGCCAGGGGACGAAAGCACCGTGTTGGTGGGGCAGGACAGGACCCCGCGGATCGCCCGGGTGTACAGCCCGACCGCGGCCAGAGGGGTGGCGTCCCTCTGGGGACAGCGCAGAGATGGCGGGGCCAGTGGGTGGCACCTCGTCCTTGTCCTCGTCCTCGTCCTTGTCCTTGTCCTTGTCCTTGTCCTTGTCCTTGTCCCCATCCCCGCAGGGTCCTGAGGCTGCTCGGCCTGTGCCGGCAGTCGTACCAATGGCTCAAAGTGCATCGTGTCCGCAGCGACTGCCCGTGGTGGGCGAGGGGCTGGTGCTGGGGGTGCTGGTGGCACTGGGTGCTGGTTCCGGGGTGCTCCGGGGGGGGGTTCTCCACCCCATGGGCAGCCAGAGGCCCCCCCTTTGCTCCCCAGTCCTGGCACCAAATCATGTCCTACGCCGCTCTCAGCCCCCAGTGGTGCCGTGGGGTCTCAGGGCACGGCATCGGCCGAGTTACTGGGGAGGGGGTGAGGGTCTCCCCATGCCCCCCGGCCGCACCACGCCACGGTCAGTAGTAGTGCACGCGGCCCAGGGTGCCGGTGCCCAGGATGTCGGGCTGCCCGTTGCGCCAGATCTCACGGATGATGCGCTCGCGCTCCTCCAGCCGCTGCGCCCGCTCCAGCTCCTCAGCCGAGGCGAAGACGTTGATGGGCAGCGCGCCGTCCCCGGGGCCGTGGCTCTCCAGCGGGATCTCGGTCACCGGCAGCAGCGACTCGGAGGCGGCGCGGTCGATGGTGTCCTCCTCCTCCTCGTCCTCATCATCCTCATCGTCGTCGTCCTCGCTGAGGTCCGGCGGGCCAGACCGGGGCCGGGGCGGGCGGTGGGTGCGGGGCCGGCAGGAGATGCGCAGCACCAGCAGGCACAGGGTCAGCACCAGCCCGAAGCAGACGCCCAGCACGAAGTAGAGCCCGAAGCTCTCGGGGTTGGCTGCGGGGAGGGAAGGCGGCGGGGCTGAGGGGCTGTCCCCAGACCTCAACGGGGCCGTGGTGGCCCCGATGTCCCCGTTGGGGACGTGCCCCAGCCGGGGGCTTTGTGGCCTCACCTCGGATGTGTGCGTACGCGGCCATGCTGTTGCTCAGCAGCTCCATGTCCTGCTTGCGGCTCTCCATCGCGGCGTCCGGCCGCGCTCAGGGGCTCTGCGGGCAGCACGTGCTGGGCATCTGCGGGACACGGGGCGCGGGGCTGAGCCGGGGACTCCCGGAGCCCCCATCCTCACCAGGGGCACGGCTCGGGGGGGACCACGGGGAGCAAGGAGGGGTGGAAGGGGAGGGCTGCCCGGTGGTGCTGCTGTTCGGACAGGGCCGAGCCCCGGCGGGGGCCGAAGCGGAGCCGTCCCCCTCCCGCCGCCCTCTGCTCTTCCTGCGGGGCAGGG
>NW_023304665.1:2594-3022 GCF_011077185.1 Oxyura jamaicensis
CCCCCCCCCCCCCCCCCCAGGACGCTGCGCCAAGAGGATCTGCTGCAGCGGGCCGGGCTTTCCGCCCCCTCCGCCCCGGGACGCGGCACCGAGGGCTTCCTCGCCCTGTGGTGGCACCGGGGGGGACGTGGGGCAGTGCCCCCCCACCCCACACCCCTCCCAGCCCTGCTCCAGCCCCGGCTGTTTGCTGTGGGGCCCTGGGCCAGGAGCGGGGGCAGCCCCCGCAGCATGGGGACAAGGACAGGGCTGTGGTGCAAAGGCCACGGCTCAGGTGAGCAGCACGGGGGGGGGGGGACAGAAAGAGGGGCTGGGGTGGGTGCTGGCCCCACGCTGGGAGGGGAAAAGCCGCTGACACTCCCATGGGAAATGTGTGGAGAAGGCGAGGTGGCTGCCCCAGGGGACACTCAGGGGATGGGGATGCCCCCAGG
>NW_023304665.1:3122-3335 GCF_011077185.1 Oxyura jamaicensis
CCCCCCCCCCAGGACGCTGCGCCAAGAGGATCTGCTGCAGCGGGCTGGGCTTTCCGCCCCCTCCGCCCTGGGACGCGGCACTGAGGGCTTCCTCGCCCTGTGGTGGCACCGGGGGGGAACGTGGGGCCGCCCCCCCCCCCCCCCCCCCCCCCCCAGCACCCCCCGTGATGCTGGTGCAGGGCTGGGCAGGGCGGGAGGGGATGCAGCACCCGG
>NW_023304666.1:0-2961 GCF_011077185.1 Oxyura jamaicensis
CAGGGGCTGGTGCTCGACTGCTTGGGGACCCTGGGGGCATCCCCATCCCCTGAGTGTCCCCTGGGGCAGCCACCTCACCTTCTCCCCACATTTCCCATGGGAGTGTCAGCGGCTTTTCCCCTCCCAGCGTGGGGCCAGCGCCCACCCCAGCCCCTCTTTCTGTGCCCCCCCCCCGTGCTGCTCACCTGAGCCGTGGCCTTTGCACCACAGCCCTGTCCTTGTCCCCATGCTGCGGGGGCTGCCCCCGCTCCTGGCCCAGGGCCCCACAGCAAACAGCCGGGGCTGGAGCAGGGCTGGGAGGGGTGTGGGGTGGGGGGGCACTGCCCCACGTCCCCCCCGGTGCCACCACAGGGCGAGGAAGCCCTCGGTGCCGCGTCCCGGGGCGGAGGGGGCGGAAAGCCCGGCCCGCTGCAGCAGATCCTCTTGGCGCAGCGTCCTGGGGGGGGGGGGGGGGCGCATCCTGCCCTGCCCCGCAGGAAGAGCAGAGGGCGGCGGGAGGGGGACGGCTCCGCTTCGGCCCCCGCCGGGGCTCGGCCCTGTCCGAACAGCAGCACCACCGGGCAGCCCTCCCCTTCCACCCCTCCTTGCTCCCCGTGGTCCCCCCCGAGCCGTGCCCCTGGTGAGGACGGGGGCTCCGGGAGTCCCCGGCTCAGCCCCGCGCCCCGTGTCCCGCAGATGCCCAGCACGTGCTGCCCGCAGAGCCCCTGAGCGTGGCCGGACGCCGCGATGGAGAGCCGCAAGCAGGACATGGAGCTGCTGAGCAACAGCATGGCCGCGTACGCACACATCCGAGGTGAGGCCACAAAGCCCCCGGCTGGGGCACGTCCCCAACGGGGACATCGGGGCCACCACGGCCCCGTTGAGGTCTGGGGACAGCCCCTCAGCCCCGCCGCCTTCCCTCCCCGCAGCCAACCCCGAGAGCTTCGGGCTCTACTTCGTGCTGGGCGTCTGCTTCGGGCTGGTGCTGACCCTGTGCCTGCTGGTGCTGCGCATCTCCTGCCGGCCCCGCACCCACCGCCCGCCCCGGCCCCGGTCTGGCCCGCCGGACCTCAGCGAGGACGACGACGATGAGGATGATGAGGACGAGGAGGAGGAGGACACCATCGACCGCGCCGCCTCCGAGTCGCTGCTGCCGGTGACCGAGATCCCGCTGGAGAGCCACGGCCCCGGGGACGGCGCGCTGCCCATCAACGTCTTCGCCTCGGCTGAGGAGCTGGAGCGGGCGCAGCGGCTGGAGGAGCGCGAGCGCATCATCCGTGAGATCTGGCGCAACGGGCAGCCCGACATCCTGGGCACCGGCACCCTGGGCCGCGTGCACTACTACTGACCGTGGCGTGGTGCGGCCGGGGGGCATGGGGAGACCCTCACCCCCTCCCCAGTAACTCGGCCGATGCCGTGCCCTGAGACCCCACGGCACCACTGGGGGCTGAGAGCGGCGTAGGACATGATTTGGTGCCAGGACTGGGGAGCAAAGGGGGGGGCCTCTGGCTGCCCATGGGGTGGAGAACCCCCCCCCCGGAGCACCCCGGAACCAGCACCCAGTGCCACCAGCACCCCCAGCACCAGCCCCTCGCCCACCACGGGCAGTCGCTGCGGACACGATGCACTTTGAGCCATTGGTACGACTGCCGGCACAGGCCGAGCAGCCTCAGGACCCTGCGGGGATGGGGACAAGGACAAGGACAAGGACAAGGACAAGGACAAGGACGAGGACGAGGACAAGGACGAGGTGCCACCCACTGGCCCCGCCATCTCTGCGCTGTCCCCAGAGGGACGCCACCCCTCTGGCCGCGGTCGGGCTGTACACCCGGGCGATCCGCGGGGTCCTGTCCTGCCCCACCAACACGGTGCTTTCGTCCCCTGGCTCCCGTTCCCTGGCCGGCCCCTGGCTCTCTGCGCTTCCCTCCCGCCGGCCCCGCTCAATTCCCACTAAATTTAGCCGCCGGCCTTTCCGGCACCACCCGGCCCCTGCCCCAGCGCCGTGCCGGATGTTTCCCAGCTGGGCTCTGGGGCTGCTCGCGCTCCCCCGGGGCCGCGGCTGCTCCCCGCAGGGCTGGGTCGCATCCTGCCCACGCTGCAGGCACCGTCCCAGCCCCGTGCAGGGGTGCGGGGCCGGCCCCCGCTGCCCCCTCCCCAGCAGCTTTATAAAAATAGCTCCTTCCCAGGCTCGTCCCCGCGCCGGCAGCAGGATCCAGATGTTTTCCAGATGTTCTCCAGGCCCCACGCTGGTGGCGCAAGGCCAGAATGTGCCGGGGGGCTGGGAAATGGTGCGGGGGCTGGAGGAGGAAGAGGAGGAGGCACTGCCTTAGCCCCGTGGTGCGTCCTGGCTCAGCACCCTGGCTGGGGATGAGGTGTGGGGGCTGTGGGGGGCTGTGGGGGGCTGAAGGGGACTGAGCCCACCCTGGCGCTGCCGCTGGACTCGGCGCAGCCCAGCCCGTGACTCCCGGCACGTCCGCTCCCAGCGCCGGCGCTCGGCCGCGGCGCGGCTCAGGCTGCAGCTTGGGATGGTGCAAGGGACCCCCGTGGGACCCCCGTGTGCCACAGCAGGACCGGCCCAGCCCCTAAATGGGACCCGTGCAGCACTCCATACCCAAAATAGTTTATTTTAAGCAGTATTTGTAACAAAGCAGGGGCTGCTGCACGGCCTCAGAGCTGCAGGGAGCTGTGTCCAGGTGCAGGGATCCCTCATGTCCAGATCGGTGCAGCCCCAGGCCGGGTCTGAGGATGCTCTTGGGGCTGAGGCAGCTTTGGGGGGTCCCCGCTCAGCCCCCGCAGCCCCCGCAGAGCTGCCCTAGCAGGGCAGCGCCTTCCTCACCCGCTCGATCTCCGCCTGCAGGGACGAGATGGGGGGCAGTGGGGTCAGAGGGGCACCGGGGGGGTCCTCGTGTCCCCCCCCCCCGGGGGGGGGGGGGGGATCACCTGCAGCGCCTCGCGCCTGGCCCGCTCGTGCTGCAGCTCCAG
>NW_023304667.1:0-213 GCF_011077185.1 Oxyura jamaicensis
CCGGGTGCTGCATCCCCTCCCGCCCTGCCCAGCCCTGCACCAGCATCACGGGGGGTGCTGGGGGGGGGGGGGGGGGGGGGGGGGCGGCCCCACGTTCCCCCCCGGTGCCACCACAGGGCGAGGAAGCCCTCAGTGCCGCGTCCCAGGGCGGAGGGGGCGGAAAGCCCAGCCCGCTGCAGCAGATCCTCTTGGCGCAGCGTCCTGGGGGGGGGG
>NW_023304667.1:313-741 GCF_011077185.1 Oxyura jamaicensis
CCTGGGGGCATCCCCATCCCCTGAGTGTCCCCTGGGGCAGCCACCTCGCCTTCTCCACACATTTCCCATGGGAGTGTCAGCGGCTTTTCCCCTCCCAGCGTGGGGCCAGCACCCACCCCAGCCCCTCTTTCTGTCCCCCCCCCCCCGTGCTGCTCACCTGAGCCGTGGCCTTTGCACCACAGCCCTGTCCTTGTCCCCATGCTGCGGGGGCTGCCCCCGCTCCTGGCCCAGGGCCCCACAGCAAACAGCCGGGGCTGGAGCAGGGCTGGGAGGGGTGTGGGGTGGGGGGGCACTGCCCCACGTCCCCCCCGGTGCCACCACAGGGCGAGGAAGCCCTCGGTGCCGCGTCCCGGGGCGGAGGGGGCGGAAAGCCCGGCCCGCTGCAGCAGATCCTCTTGGCGCAGCGTCCTGGGGGGGGGGGGGGGGGG
>NW_023304667.1:841-3335 GCF_011077185.1 Oxyura jamaicensis
CCCTGCCCCGCAGGAAGAGCAGAGGGCGGCGGGAGGGGGACGGCTCCGCTTCGGCCCCCGCCGGGGCTCGGCCCTGTCCGAACAGCAGCACCACCGGGCAGCCCTCCCCTTCCACCCCTCCTTGCTCCCCGTGGTCCCCCCCGAGCCGTGCCCCTGGTGAGGATGGGGGCTCCGGGAGTCCCCGGCTCAGCCCCGCGCCCCGTGTCCCGCAGATGCCCAGCACGTGCTGCCCGCAGAGCCCCTGAGCGCGGCCGGACGCCGCGATGGAGAGCCGCAAGCAGGACATGGAGCTGCTGAGCAACAGCATGGCCGCGTACGCACACATCCGAGGTGAGGCCACAAAGCCCCCGGCTGGGGCACGTCCCCAACGGGGACATCGGGGCCACCACGGCCCCGTTGAGGTCTGGGGACAGCCCCTCAGCCCCGCCGCCTTCCCTCCCCGCAGCCAACCCCGAGAGCTTCGGGCTCTACTTCGTGCTGGGCGTCTGCTTCGGGCTGGTGCTGACCCTGTGCCTGCTGGTGCTGCGCATCTCCTGCCGGCCCCGCACCCACCGCCCGCCCCGGCCCCGGTCTGGCCCGCCGGACCTCAGCGAGGACGACGACGATGAGGATGATGAGGACGAGGAGGAGGAGGACACCATCGACCGCGCCGCCTCCGAGTCGCTGCTGCCGGTGACCGAGATCCCGCTGGAGAGCCACGGCCCCGGGGACGGCGCGCTGCCCATCAACGTCTTCGCCTCGGCTGAGGAGCTGGAGCGGGCGCAGCGGCTGGAGGAGCGCGAGCGCATCATCCGTGAGATCTGGCGCAACGGGCAGCCCGACATCCTGGGCACCGGCACCCTGGGCCGCGTGCACTACTACTGACCGTGGCGTGGTGCGGCCGGGGGGCATGGGGAGACCCTCACCCCCTCCCCAGTAACTCGGCCGATGCCGTGCCCTGAGACCCCACGGCACCACTGGGGGCTGAGAGCGGCGTAGGACATGATTTGGTGCCAGGACTGGGGAGCAAAGGGGGGGCCTCTGGCTGCCCATGGGGTGGAGAACCCCCCCCCGGAGCACCCCGGAACCAGCACCCAGTGCCACCAGCACCCCCAGCACCAGCCCCTCGCCCACCACGGGCAGTCGCTGCGGACACGATGCACTTTGAGCCATTGGTACGACTGCCGGCACAGGCCGAGCAGCCTCAGGACCCTGCGGGGATGGGGACAAGGACAAGGACAAGGACAAGGACAAGGACAAGGACGAGGACGAGGACAAGGACGAGGTGCCACCCACTGGCCCCGCCATCTCTGCGCTGTCCCCAGAGGGACGCCACCCCTCTGGCCGCGGTCGGGCTGTACACCCGGGCGATCCGCGGGGTCCTGTCCTGCCCCACCAACACGGTGCTTTCGTCCCCTGGCTCCCGTTCCCTGGCCGGCCCCTGGCTCTCTGCGCTTCCCTCCCGCCGGCCCCGCTCAATTCCCACTAAATTTAGCCGCCGGCCTTTCCGGCACCGCCCGGCCCCTGCCCCAGCGCCGTGCCGGATGTTTCCCAGCTGGGCTCTGGGGCTGCTCGCGCTCCCCCGGGGCCGCGGCTGCTCCCCGCAGGGCTGGGTCGCATCCTGCCCACGCTGCAGGAACCGTCCCAGCCCCGTGCAGGGGTGCGGGGCCGGCCCCCGCTGCCCCCTCCCCAGCAGCTTTATAAAAATAGCTCCTTCCCAGGCCCGTCCCCGCGCCGGCAGCAGGATCCAGATGTTTTCCAGATGTTCTCCAGGCCCCACGCTGGTGGCGCAAGGCCAGAATGTGCCGGGGGGCTGGGAAATGGTGCGGGGGCTGGAGGAGGAAGAGGAGGAGGCACTGCCTTAGCCCCGTGGTGCGTCCTGGCTCAGCACCCTGGCTGGGGATGAGGTGTGGGGGCTGTGGGGGGCTGTGGGGGGCTGAAGAGGACTGAGCCCACCCTGGCGCTGCCGCTGGACTCGGCGCAGCCCAGCCCGTGACTCCCGGCACGTCCGCTCCCAGCGCCGGCGCTCGGCCGCGGCGCGGCTCAGGCTGCAGCTTGGGATGGTGCAAGGGACCCCCGTGGGACCCCCGTGTGCCACAGCAGGACCGGCCCAGCCCCTAAATGGGACCCGTGCAGCACTCCATACCCAAAATAGTTTATTTTAAGCAGTATTTGTAACAAAGCAGGGGCTGCTGCACGGCCTCAGAGCTGCAGGGAGCTGTGTCCAGGTGCAGGGATCCCTCATGTCCAGATCGGTGCAGCCCCAGGCCGGGTCTGAGGATGCTCTTGGGGCTGAGGCAGCTTTGGGGGGTCCCCGCTCAGCCCCCGCAGCCCCCGCAGAGCTGCCCTAGCAGGGCAGCGCCTTCCTCACCCGCTCGATCTCCGCCTGCAGGGACGAGATGGGGGGCAGTGGGGTCAGAGGGGCACCGGGGGGGTCCTCGTGTCCCACAGCCAGGGGGGGGGGGGGCATCACCTGCAGCGCCTCGCGCCTGGCCCGCTCGTGCTGCAGCTCCAG
>NW_023304668.1:0-5745 GCF_011077185.1 Oxyura jamaicensis
CCTTTGGTGGAATCCTGGCCAACGGGAGGGATGGGGATGGGGCCGTGCCCGTCGGCTGCCCACCCACCGGGGGTATTTAAGGCACCCGTGGGCGCAGGGCAGCACCGTGGGCTGGGGGTGTGCGGGATGGAGGGCCTGGGGTGGCTGCTGGTGCTGGGGGCTGCCCTGCTGCTCGGTGAGCGCCCCCCCTGCCCTGGCTGCACCCCAGGGTGAGAGGGGGAGGTCTGGGGGAGCAGGGAGCCGGGAGCCCTGCCTCGGGGACCCCTCCAGTCTGTCCTGCCTGGGCAGGGTGCGCTCCCCCCAGGCTGTCCCCCCCCCTCCTAGTTTTTTTTGCAGGTTTTGAGGCAGCCCTGTGCACGGAGAGGTGGGCAACCAGCAGCTTAAAAGGCTTTTTTTTTTTTGCTTTTATTTTATTTATTTTCTTCATTTCCAGGCGCAGAGAGCAAAGCTCCCCTGGAGACACCCACGTTTGGGGACATCTACCACGTCACAGGTACCGCTCGGGGACGCGGCGCCCTGCTGGGACGGTGCCAGCCGAGGGGCTTCAGCACCCCTGGGTGCCCCAAACCTGGGGGCGGGAGCGTTGCTGCCGTGGGGTGCTGCGGGTGGGAGCGGGGTGGTGATGCCGTGGGGTCCCCCGGTGCCCGCAGGAGTGCTCAGCCTGCCCTACGCGGAGATCAGGGAGCCCTTCGAAGCCTGGTACAACCTCACCGGGGGGAAGAGCCGCATCCAGTACTACGGCGGTGGGTGTGCGGGGGGCTGGTGGCCACCCCCAGCCCTCTGCTCCCTCTGGGGGCCCCCTGGGAGCCGGGCTGGGCTTGAACCCGCTGCCGTCCCCCTCCCCAGGCCAAGTGGTCACCTACCAGTTCGGCTCCGTCGAGCCCTTCGGCGCCAGCTTCAAGGTGACGCCGGAGACCACGGAGACGGAGGTCAACGTCCGCAAGTGCTTCCGCATCAACGGCACCGACGGGGACCTCGTCACCCCGCAGAGCGTTTTCCCCAGCCTGGAGAACTTCAAGGTGAGCCCCGGGCACGGTCCCCGAGGAGCTGGAAATGAGGCAGGGGAGGGGACGAGGGACACCGATGGGCGTGGGGTGGTTGGGAATGGGCAAATGCCTCCGGACGAGGGCAGAGGTGGTTGGGAACGGGTAAACGCGTGGCCGGATCCAGCCCTGGGTGCTGGAGGAGGAAGAGGAGGGTTCTCACTCTGCGCGGCGCAGGGTGGCTGGGGCATATTTTTGGCTCGTTGGGGACACGGTGGTGGCACGGTGTCCCCGACCCTCTGTGCCCAGTGGGTGCGGGAGGAGCGCTTCCGCGGGCAGCGCTGCGCCGTCTGGCAGAACGTCTCCTACTGGGGCCGCAAGAAGAACGTCTACACGCTGCGGGTGGGCGGCTCGGCCCGCGGCCCCGTGCCCCTGCACTACGAGGTGCGGGGCTACAACAGCCTCCTGGGCTCCCATTACGACAAGTACGAGATCGACTACTCCACCTTCAGCCACCGCTTCTCCCCCGAGGTCTTCCAGCTCCCCGACGGTGAGCGGCTGCGCGGCCGGTGCCACCCCGCGGCTCTGCGTCCTCTGCTTTATTTTAATTACTAATCTCCAAGCACCCCGAAATTCAGGTCTTTTTTTTTTGGGGGGGGGCGAAAGGGAGGTGGGGAGAAAAATGCTGAGGGTGCGGGGATGCTCCAGCACCAACTTTGGAAGCGGGTGCGTGTCCCCCCCGGTGCCGACCTCAATCTGCGCCCCCACGGTTGGGGTGGGTGCCGGAGCCGTCCCCGCTCGGAGGCTGCAGCCCTCCCCGTGCCCTCCGCAGGCGTGCAGTGCGAGCAGTGGCCCGCGGCCGGCCCCGAGCACCGCATCGTGGCCAACCCCATGCGGGAGTTCGTGGGGACGGACGCGGAGCACGTCCACCACCGCCTCTTCCACCACTACCAGGAGAGGTTTGGGAAGCGCTACGGCAGCGAGGAGGAGCATGAGCACCGCAAGCGCGCCTTCATCCACAACATGCGGTAAGGGGGCGGCGGGGGGGAGACCCGAGGGGGGGGGGGGGGAGCCCGGGGGTTCCCCCCCCCTCCCCCCGCACCTTGTCCCCGTCCCCAGGTTCGTGCACTCGAAGAACCGCGCCGCGCTCTCCTACACGCTGGCGCTGAACCACCTGGCCGACCGCACACCCCAGGAGCTGGCGGCGCTGCGGGGCCGTCGCCGGAGCGGGGCTCCCAACCATGGGCTGCCCTTCCCTGCTGAGCGCTACGCCGGCCTCATCCTGCCCGAGAGCCTCGACTGGCGCATGTACGGTGCGTGCCGGATGGGGTCGGTGCGCTGTGCTGCTCTGCCTGGGGGTGGGTGCCGGTACAGGGGGTTGGTTCTTCCCATCGGGGTCGGCGCTGAGTCTGGCCGAGCTGGCTCGTGCTCCTTCCCCGTGCCAGGGAGCTCCGGAGGGACTCATCCAGCCTGAGGCAGCTCCGCTGGTGCTGGTCCCCCGTGCGCCCACGTGCTGGGAGCGATGCTCCCTGGGGATGCTCTAACCTCGGGGCGTGCAGCCGGAGGTTTGGTGCTTCCCCCCCTGCGAGTGGGCACCAAGCCCTGTCTGTGATGCACCTGGGGAGCGCGGCGAGTCCTCGAGCCCTGCCTCAGTTTCCCTGTCACCCCCCCCCCCCCCAATTGTCACCCCTCTGTCCCCAGGCGCGGTGACCCCCGTGAAGGACCAGGCTGTCTGCGGCTCCTGCTGGAGCTTCGCCACCACGGGCGCCATGGAGGGTGCCCTCTTCCTCAAGGTGAGAGCGAGCGGGGACGGCCGGGGTGGCCGCGGGGTGCCGGTCCCCGTCCCTGCAGCGTGTCCCCTCCCCGCAGACCGGCGTGCTGACCCCGCTGTCCCAGCAAGTCCTCATCGACTGCTCCTGGGGCTTCGGGAACTACGCGTGCGACGGGGGCGAGGAGTGGCGAGCCTACGAGTGGATCAAGAAGCACGGCGGCATCGCCAGCACCGAGTCCTACGGCAACTACAAGGGGCAGGTGAGGGTGGCCCCGTGCCCCTGCCGGGGTCCCCAGCTCTCAGGATGTGTCCCTCTGGTCGCCCTCCAGGGATGCTAACGGGCTCTGGGGATGGGCGAACCGCCCTTTCCCCAGGGCACGAGAGTCCCTGCGGTTCGTTGCAGTGCGAAGCCGAGCCCCGGGGCTCAGCCAGGCGGTTTCGTTAGAGCCTGCCTCAGTTTCTCCTCTTGCACAACAGGGACGAGGCTCCTTTGCCGTGGGGTGGTGACACAGCCACGGCTCCCTGGGGTGCAGGGGTGGCGCGGGACTGCCCGGGGACAGGGCAGAGCAAGGGGCTTGGGGACAGAGCAAGGCGCCCATGCAGCATGCCAGGGAAACGTCCCCATCGTGGTGGGGGCGAGGGGCTGGGGCAGGGACCCTGACACATCCCAAATCCCACATCGGCCCCTGCATGGGAGCAGGGGGCAGCCAGGGGCACGGCAGAGGGAGCCGGGTGCCCCCCGGCTGACGCAGTCCCCAACCCGGGGTGCCGCAGAACGGCCTGTGCCACTACAACCAGTCTGAGATGCTGGCCAAGATCACGGGCTACGTCAACGTCACCTCGGGCAACATCACGGCGGTGAAAGCCGCCATCTACAAGCACGGCCCCGTGGCCGTCAGCATCGACGCCTCGCACAGGACCTTCTCCTTCTACTCCAACGGCGTCTACTACGAGCCCAAGTGCGGTGAGTCGGGAGGACCCCGGGTACCCCCCTCCCAACCCCGTTTGACGTTGGGCAGGGCTGGAGGGGGTGAGAATCCCTGCAGCCCCCCCCCCCCCCGGGGGGCTCCTGTCCCAACGCGCTGTCCCCTGCAGGGAACAAGCCGGGGGAGCTGGACCACGCCGTGCTGGCCGTGGGCTACGGGGTGCTGCAGGGAGAGACCTACTGGCTCGTCAAGAACTCCTGGTCCACCTACTGGGGCAACGACGGCTACATCCTCATGGCCATGAAGGACAACAACTGCGGCGTGGCCACCGAGGCCACCTACCCCATCCTGGCCTAAGGCACCTGCCAGTTGTGCAGGGGAGGGGACGACCTGTGGGCACCCAGCCCTGGCGCAGAGCCTTCGCCGTGACCTGGGGTGTGGGAGGAGGATGGGGACCTGGGGGGACAGGGCTGCTGGAAATTCAGCCATTGGAATACCAATAAAGACCCCCCCCAAAAAAATATATATATGGATAATTTTGGCTTCTACGGGAGGGCTTCGACTGCTGCCCGCCTGGCTCAGGTCCCTGTCCCGGCCCTGGGGACAGCCAGCGGCCTTCAGCAGCCCCCCCCACCCCCACCCCGGGACCAGGGGGGAGGCTCTCCCAGCCCTATCTCCAGCGGAGCACAAACACCCCCAGGGCTTTCTGCTGAGCTGAGACATTCTTGGAGCACGGGGAGAGGGAGGGCAGTCACCCTCTGCCCCACTGCCCTGGCTCTGTTGTGGCTCCGGGACGGGGTGGCACTTGCGGTGTCCCCAGCCGGGCTCCTCAGCACCCTGTGGGGCTGCTCCCTGCTGGGGGGGGGGACACCCTACAAACCCCCCCCCAGGACAGCGTGTTTGGCACGGGAACATCCTGCAAGCAGCACGGGGAAGGCGAGCTCTGGCTGTCCTCCCCCCTTCGCTGTCACCTCTCTGGGGCAGAAGCATTTTGGGGGGGGGGGCAGCAGCCCCCGTGTGCCGTCCCGCACCCGGCCCCTATCGGCGTTGTTTGGGGCTCGGCGGCCCCGCGGGCGCTCGCTGTCACCTTGGGCCGGGGTCCAGCTGGCCCCGCTGCAAGTGGCGGGGGGGGTGAAGGCCACCGCTGCGCTCCTGCCCGGGTCCTCCTTCCCCACGGCGCTCCCGACATCTGGGCTCGCTCCTTTTTCCCAATTAACCTCCCTCTAATTGCAGTCCCAGGGCGCACCCTGCTAGGACGCGGGGGTGCAGGGAGCCCCGCACCCCACCGTGGGGACAGCGGGGACAGCGGGGCATCCAGGAGGGCTGGGAGCACCCCGAGGGGCCGCGGTGTGGGTGCGGGCTGTGGGTGGGGGGTGTGGGTGCGGGGTGTGGGTGCAGGCTGTGGGTGGGGGGTGTGGGTGGGGGGTGTGGGTGGGGGGTGTGGGTGGGGGGTGTGGGCGCTCTCCTGGGGCAGCCGATGGCTTTTGCCTCGTGCCTCTTTGCCCCGTGCTGCAGCAAACGCCGCCCCTGCCCGCTGCAGGCAGCAGAGCCTTGCTGCAAGCTGCAGTGCTGGACCCCCCCCCCCCCCCCCCCCAGCACCCACCCTGGGGGCCCTAATCCATGGGGACACCCCCCAGGAGATGGCCCCACCATGGGGAACCAGTGCCCGCAGACGTCTGGGTCCCACCTTGCTCCCCGACCCCAAGCCCTCTGAGCGCACGGCACCAGCACCCACCCTGCTACGGGTGGGAAGGGCACCCCTGGGTGCTCGTGGGGGGGGTGGGGGGGGGGGGGGGGGGGGGGCAGCACAAAGCCCCACCTCCCCTTTGGTGGAATCCTGGCCAACGGGAGGGATGGGGATGGGGCCGTGCCCGTCGGCTGCCCACCCACCGGGGGTATTTAAGGCACCCGTGGGCGCAGGGCAGCACCGTGGGCTGGGGGTGTGCGGGATGGAGGGCCTGGGGTGGCTGCTGGTGCTGGGGGCTGCCCTGCTGCTCGGTGAGCGCCCCCCCTGCCCTGGCTGCACCCCAGGGTGAGAGGGGGAGGTCTGGGGGAGCAGGGAGCC
>NW_023304669.1:0-6082 GCF_011077185.1 Oxyura jamaicensis
GGGGGGGGGGGCAGCAGCCCCCGTGTGCCGTCCCGCACCCGGCCCCTATCGGCGTTGTTTGGGGCTCGGCGGCCCCGCGGGCGCTCGCTGTCACCTTGGGCCGGGGTCCAGCTGGCCCCGCTGCAAGTGGCGGGGGGGTGAAGGCCACCGCTGCGCTCCTGCCCGGGTCCTCCTTCCCCACGGCGCTCCCGACATCTGGGCTCGCTCCTTTTTCCCAATTAACCTCCCTCTAATTGCAGTCCCAGGGCGCACCCTGCTAGGACGCGGGGGTGCAGGGAGCCCCGCACCCCACCGTGGGGACAGCGGGGACAGCGGGGCATCCAGGAGGGCTGGGAGCACCCCGAGGGGCCGCGGTGTGGGTGCGGGCTGTGGGTGGGGGGTGTGGGTGCGGGGTGTGGGTGCAGGCTGTGGGTGGGGGGTGTGGGTGGGGGGTGTGGGTGGGGGGTGTGGGTGGGGGGTGTGGGCGCTCTCCTGGGGCAGCCGATGGCTTTTGCCTCGTGCCTCTTTGCCCCGTGCTGCAGCAAACGCCGCCCCTGCCCGCTGCAGGCAGCAGAGCCTTGCTGCAAGCTGCAGTGCTGGACCCCCCCCCCCCCCCCCCCCAGCACCCACCCTGGGGGCCCTAATCCATGGGGACACCCCCCAGGAGATGGCCCCACCATGGGGAACCAGTGCCCGCAGACGTCTGGGTCCCACCTTGCTCCCCGACCCCAAGCCCTCTGAGCGCACGGCACCAGCACCCACCCTGCTACGGGTGGGAAGGGCACCCCTGGGTGCTCGTGGGGGGGGTGGGGGGGGGGGGGGGGGGGGGGCAGCACAAAGCCCCACCTCCCCTTTGGTGGAATCCTGGCCAACGGGAGGGATGGGGATGGGGCCGTGCCCGTCGGCTGCCCACCCACCGGGGGTATTTAAGGCACCCGTGGGCGCAGGGCAGCACCGTGGGCTGGGGGTGTGCGGGATGGAGGGCCTGGGGTGGCTGCTGGTGCTGGGGGCTGCCCTGCTGCTCGGTGAGCGCCCCCCCTGCCCTGGCTGCACCCCAGGGTGAGAGGGGGAGGTCTGGGGGAGCAGGGAGCCGGGAGCCCTGCCTCGGGGACCCCTCCAGTCTGTCCTGCCTGGGCAGGGTGCGCTCCCCCCAGGCTGTCCCCCCCCCTCCTAGTTTTTTTTGCAGGTTTTGAGGCAGCCCTGTGCACGGAGAGGTGGGCAACCAGCAGCTTAAAAGGCTTTTTTTTTTTTGCTTTTATTTTATTTATTTTCTTCATTTCCAGGCGCAGAGAGCAAAGCTCCCCTGGAGACACCCACGTTTGGGGACATCTACCACGTCACAGGTACCGCTCGGGGACGCGGCGCCCTGCTGGGACGGTGCCAGCCGAGGGGCTTCAGCACCCCTGGGTGCCCCAAACCTGGGGGCGGGAGCGTTGCTGCCCTGGGGTGCTGCGGGTGGGAGCGGGGTGGTGATGCCGTGGGGTCCCCCGGTGCCCGCAGGAGTGCTCAGCCTGCCCTACGCGGAGATCAGGGAGCCCTTCGAAGCCTGGTACAACCTCACCGGGGGGAAGAGCCGCATCCAGTACTACGGCGGTGGGTGTGCGGGGGGCTGGTGGCCACCCCCAGCCCTCTGCTCCCTCTGGGGGCCCCCTGGGAGCCGGGCTGGGCTTGAACCCGCTGCCGTCCCCCTCCCCAGGCCAAGTGGTCACCTACCAGTTCGGCTCCGTCGAGCCCTTCGGCGCCAGCTTCAAGGTGACGCCGGAGACCACGGAGACGGAGGTCAACGTCCGCAAGTGCTTCCGCATCAACGGCACCGACGGGGACCTCGTCACCCCGCAGAGCGTTTTCCCCAGCCTGGAGAACTTCAAGGTGAGCCCCGGGCACGGTCCCCGAGGAGCTGGAAATGAGGCAGGGGAGGGGACGAGGGACACCGATGGGCGTGGGGTGGTTGGGAATGGGCAAATGCCTCCGGACGAGGGCAGAGGTGGTTGGGAACGGGTAAACGCGTGGCCGGATCCAGCCCTGGGTGCTGGAGGAGGAAGAGGAGGGTTCTCACTCTGCGCGGCGCAGGGTGGCTGGGGCATATTTTTGGCTCGTTGGGGACACGGTGGTGGCACGGTGTCCCCGACCCTCTGTGCCCAGTGGGTGCGGGAGGAGCGCTTCCGCGGGCAGCGCTGCGCCGTCTGGCAGAACGTCTCCTACTGGGGCCGCAAGAAGAACGTCTACACGCTGCGGGTGGGCGGCTCGGCCCGCGGCCCCGTGCCCCTGCACTACGAGGTGCGGGGCTACAACAGCCTCCTGGGCTCCCATTACGACAAGTACGAGATCGACTACTCCACCTTCAGCCACCGCTTCTCCCCCGAGGTCTTCCAGCTCCCCGACGGTGAGCGGCTGCGCGGCCGGTGCCACCCCGCGGCTCTGCGTCCTCTGCTTTATTTTAATTACTAATCTCCAAGCACCCCGAAATTCAGGTCTTTTTTTTTTGGGGGGGGGCGAAAGGGAGGTGGGGAGAAAAATGCTGAGGGTGCGGGGATGCTCCAGCACCAACTTTGGAAGCGGGTGCGTGTCCCCCCCGGTGCCGACCTCAATCTGCGCCCCCACGGTTGGGGTGGGTGCCGGAGCCGTCCCCGCTCGGAGGCTGCAGCCCTCCCCGTGCCCTCCGCAGGCGTGCAGTGCGAGCAGTGGCCCGCGGCCGGCCCCGAGCACCGCATCGTGGCCAACCCCATGCGGGAGTTCGTGGGGACGGACGCGGAGCACGTCCACCACCGCCTCTTCCACCACTACCAGGAGAGGTTTGGGAAGCGCTACGGCAGCGAGGAGGAGCATGAGCACCGCAAGCGCGCCTTCATCCACAACATGCGGTAAGGGGGCGGCGGGGGGGAGACCCGAGGGGGGGGGGGGGGAGCCCGGGGGTTCCCCCCCCCTCCCCCCGCACCTTGTCCCCGTCCCCAGGTTCGTGCACTCGAAGAACCGCGCCGCGCTCTCCTACACGCTGGCGCTGAACCACCTGGCCGACCGCACGCCCCAGGAGCTGGCGGCGCTGCGGGGCCGTCGCCGGAGCGGGGCTCCCAACCACGGGCTGCCCTTCCCCGCCGAGCGCTACGCCGGCCTCATCCTGCCCGAGAGCCTCGACTGGCGCATGTACGGTGCGTGCCGGATGGGGTCGGTGCGCTGTGCTGCTCTGCC
Source organism: Oxyura jamaicensis (assembly GCF_011077185.1). Classification (NCBI taxonomy): domain Eukaryota; kingdom Metazoa; phylum Chordata; class Aves; order Anseriformes; family Anatidae; genus Oxyura; species Oxyura jamaicensis. Next base: position 3,166 of record NW_023304669.1, read on the forward strand.
CGGGGGGTGGGTGCCGGTACAGGGGGTTGGTTCTTCCCATCGGGGTCGGCGCTGAGTCTGGCCGAGCTGGCTCGTGCTCCTTCCCCGTGCCAGGGAGCTCCGGAGGGACTCATCCAGCCTGAGGCAGCTCCGCTGGTGCTGGTCCCCCGTGCGCCCACGTGCTGGGAGCGATGCTCCCTGGGGATGCTCTAACCTCGGGGCGTGCAGCCGGAGGTTTGGTGCTTCCCCCCCTGCGAGTGGGCACCAAGCCCTGTCTGTGATGCACCTGGGGAGCGCGGCGAGTCCTCGAGCCCTGCCTCAGTTTCCCTGTCACCCCCCCCCCCCCCAATTGTCACCCCTCTGTCCCCAGGCGCGGTGACCCCCGTGAAGGACCAGGCTGTCTGCGGCTCCTGCTGGAGCTTCGCCACCACGGGCGCCATGGAGGGTGCCCTCTTCCTCAAGGTGAGAGCGAGCGGGGACGGCCGGGGTGGCCGCGGGGTGCCGGTCCCCGTCCCTGCAGCGTGTCCCCTCCCCGCAGACCGGCGTGCTGACCCCGCTGTCCCAGCAAGTCCTCATCGACTGCTCCTGGGGCTTCGGGAACTACGCGTGCGACGGGGGCGAGGAGTGGCGAGCCTACGAGTGGATCAAGAAGCACGGCGGCATCGCCAGCACCGAGTCCTACGGCAACTACAAGGGGCAGGTGAGGGTGGCCCCGTGCCCCTGCCGGGGTCCCCAGCTCTCAGGATGTGTCCCTCTGGTCGCCCTCCAGGGATGCTAACGGGCTCTGGGGATGGGCGAACCGCCCTTTCCCCAGGGCACGAGAGTCCCTGCGGTTCGTTGCAGTGCGAAGCCGAGCCCCGGGGCTCAGCCAGGCGGTTTCGTTAGAGCCTGCCTCAGTTTCTCCTCTTGCACAACAGGGACGAGGCTCCTTTGCCGTGGGGTGGTGACACAGCCACGGCTCCCTGGGGTGCAGGGGTGGCGCGGGACTGCCCGGGGACAGGGCAGAGCAAGGGGCTTGGGGACAGAGCAAGGCGCCCATGCAGCATGCCAGGGAAACGTCCCCATCGTGGTGGGGGCGAGGGGCTGGGGCAGGGACCCTGACACATCCCAAATCCCACATCGGCCCCTGCATGGGAGCAGGGGGCAGCCAGGGGCACGGCAGAGGGAGCCGGGTGCCCCCCGGCTGACGCAGTCCCCAACCCGGGGTGCCGCAGAACGGCCTGTGCCACTACAACCAGTCTGAGATGCTGGCCAAGATCACGGGCTACGTCAACGTCACCTCGGGCAACATCACGGCGGTGAAAGCCGCCATCTACAAGCACGGCCCCGTGGCCGTCAGCATCGACGCCTCGCACAGGACCTTCTCCTTCTACTCCAACGGCGTCTACTACGAGCCCAAGTGCGGTGAGTCGGGAGGACCCCGGGTACCCCCCTCCCAACCCCGTTTGACGTTGGGCAGGGCTGGAGGGGGTGAGAATCCCTGCAGCCCCCCCCCCCCCCGGGGGGCTCCTGTCCCAACGCGCTGTCCCCTGCAGGGAACAAGCCGGGGGAGCTGGACCACGCCGTGCTGGCCGTGGGCTACGGGGTGCTGCAGGGAGAGACCTACTGGCTCGTCAAGAACTCCTGGTCCACCTACTGGGGCAACGACGGCTACATCCTCATGGCCATGAAGGACAACAACTGCGGCGTGGCCACCGAGGCCACCTACCCCATCCTGGCCTAAGGCACCTGCCAGTTGTGCAGGGGAGGGGACGACCTGTGGGCACCCAGCCCTGGCGCAGAGCCTTCGCCGTGACCTGGGGTGTGGGAGGAGGATGGGGACCTGGGGGGACAGGGCTGCTGGAAATTCAGCCATTGGAATACCAATAAAGACCCCCCCCAAAAAAATATATATATGGATAATTTTGGCTTCTACGGGAGGGCTTCGACTGCTGCCCGCCTGGCTCAGGTCCCTGTCCCGGCCCTGGGGACAGCCAGCGGCCTTCAGCAGCCCCCCCCACCCCCACCCCGGGACCAGGGGGGAGGCTCTCCCAGCCCTATCTCCAGCGGAGCACAAACACCCCCAGGGCTTTCTGCTGAGCTGAGACATTCTTGGAGCACGGGGAGAGGGAGGGCAGCCACCCTCTGCCCCACTGCCCTGGCTCTGTTGTGGCTCCGGGACGGGGTGGCACTTGCGGTGTCCCCAGCCGGGCTCCTCAGCACCCTGTGGGGCTGCTCCCTGCTGGGGGGGGGGACACCCTACAAACCCCCCCCCAGGACAGCGTGTTTGGCACGGGAACATCCTGCAAGCAGCACGGGGAAGGCGAGCTCTGGCTGTCCTCCCCCCTTCGCTGTCACCTCTCTGGGGCAGAAGCATTTTGGGGGGGGGGGCAGCAGCCCCCGTGTGCCGTCCCGCACCCGGCCCCTATCGGCGTTGTTTGGGGCTCGGCGGCCCCGCGGGCGCTCGCTGTCACCTTGGGCCGGGGTCCAGCTGGCCCCGCTGCAAGTGGCGGGGGGGTGAAGGCCACCGCTGCGCTCCTGCCCGGGTCCTCCTTCCCCACGGCGCTCCCGACATCTGGGCTCGCTCCTTTTTCCCAATTAACCTCCCTCTAATTGCAGTCCCAGGGCGCACCCTGCTAGGACGCGGGGGTGCAGGGAGCCCCGCACCCCACCGTGGGGACAGCGGGGACAGCGGGGCATCCAGGAGGGCTGGGAGCACCCCGAGGGGCCGCGGTGTGGGTGCGGGCTGTGGGTGGGGGGTGTGGGTGCGGGGTGTGGGTGCAGGCTGTGGGTGGGGGGTGTGGGTGGGGGGTGTGGGTGGGGGGTGTGGGTGGGGGGTGTGGGCGCTCTCCTGGGGCAGCCGATGGCTTTTGCCTCGTGCCTCTTTGCCCCGTGCTGCAGCAAACGCCGCCCCTGCCCGCTGCAGGCAGCAGAGCCTTGCTGCAAGCTGCAGTGCTGG
>NC_048916.1:0-27483 GCF_011077185.1 Oxyura jamaicensis
AGGTTTCTTCATGTTCCTGCTTCCCTCCTGCTGCACAGCAGGAAGGACTCTTCTGGAGCCCTCAGCAGCCTCTGCTCCCATTGCTACTCTCAGCCAGCACCAGCCAATGCTCAAGCAGGAGAGCTGAATAATATTTCTTCACATACTGAGGCTTGGGCTGGGGGGTGCTGTAAGGCTGGAAATCGTTCTTCCTCAAAGAAATCTGCTCTAACTTTTTCTACCTTTTTCTCTCCAACAGACAGCCATGTTCAATGTCAGCAAATGCCCTACATCAGCTCCATCACCGAGTTCCTCCTGCTCGCATTCGCAGACATGCGGGAGCTGCAGCTCCTGCACTTTGTGCTCTTCCTGGGTGTTATAAATTAGCTCTCAATTAATTGACAGAGAGGGTTGTGTCCAATAATGCAAATGATTTTATTAAGTAAGCAGCCAACAAGCAAAACAGCACTGGGCAGCCGGGGAGTCTCGCTCCGCCAACGGCGCGCGCCTCACCCCCCCCCCAGAATCTTCCTTTTATCGCCTGGTGGTTCCGGTATACGTGACACATCCTGGTATGTTCTGCGGCTGCGCATGTTGTTGCTAGGGGGTCGTCTCAGGCCCTTTGGTGGTCATGAAGATGAAAGCCGTAGTCTTCCTCTGCATTGTGACTCAACTTCTTTTCCCTTATCTGGTCATGTTGGCCCAGCATGAAGCAGGAAGGCAGGATGCTGCCAAACTAGTTAACAACTTATCAAGAAGTGGTTACATGAGCCTTGCAACAGTGACTTTAAGCAGAAGATGAAAGAAGGGGGGAAGGGGGGTCGGGGGGGGGGCTCCCTCCTCCTTGCTGGTTTCAAGCGAATCCTTTGTGTACTCTTTTGTTACATTAAGTAAGGAATTTCATAATGTCTAGCCAGGCGCTTCACAGTTTCTTATCTCCCAGGAACCTTCACTACCCCCACTCTTCGAACAGAACAAAGACAATGAACAAACATTTATTGTATATTACAATCCCTCCTTCTTCTTTTGGTTACTTATTTTGTCCATTGAATCTCTGCAACGCCTGGCGACTAAGCACCAGCGCTTCTATATTCTCATCCTGATTTAATGGTTCATATTCAGCGCAAATAAGCATTAAGTGTGCTGCTTCTAGGTGGCTTTTTACAATTGCAATTACCTTATTAAAAATACATGGTCCAAAAGTTAACACTATTATTAACAGCAGTAAAGGTCCTGCTATAGTTGACAACAAGGTAGTAAGCCAAGGTGAATAATTAAACCAAGATTCATACCAATTTTACCTAGCTTCATTTTCTCTCTTTCTTTTCTCTAGACCCTCTCGGAGTTTCATCATTGTGTCCCTTACCACCCCAGTATGATCGGCATACACACAGCATTCTTCTCTTAAGGCTGCACATAGCCCTCCCTGTTGTAAAAAGACCAAGTCTAATCCTCTACTGTTTTGTAATACTACCTCCGAGAGTGACCTTACCGATTTTTCCAGGGCCGAAATAGATTGTTCAATTCGGGCCAGGTCCTCATCAACGGCAATGCGTAGGGAAGTGAACTCCCGGCTTTATTTAACCAGCGAAGCCACTCCAGTGCCGGCTCCTGTCGCTCCTAGAATCATTAACGTGGCCAAAGTTACGGCCGTAAATGGCTCTCTCTCTTTTCCAAATGGTAATTTGCCACCATATGCTGATCATATACATATTCTTCAGAGTGATATAAGATTCTTGGTATAATTATTACCTGTACACAAAAATCATGAGACGCATTGAAAAGTTTTAGCGACAGACAAGGAGTTACCCCTACAGACAAACAAACCCACCCAGTGTTGTTAGCTGGGATTAACCATTCGGCTGATTGTTTTCCGATACTGTAGTAATTTTACAGGCTGGATTCTCTGAACACTTCCTGATAATACCTTATTTGGTCCTACTGCCTGGGGTCTATTGGCATCCTCCCTTTTTATCAGTATGAGACCCCCCTTTTCTTGGAAGTTCAGAAAAGTTACTTTACCACTGTTGCCCAGGCCCATGGCCTTTTCCAATTTGACCCAATTTTGGTTTGGGGGTATTTTGGGGGTTAGTCTGGAGACAAAGATCGCATTAAATTATTTGAATGATGTTAGCATATAAGTTCTTGGCAATAATTTTTCAAATTAGATAGTTATACAAAGTGTCTATTCCTCCATGTGTCCTCTGGTGTTTTTCCTTTACTGGGGACCACAATAAATTGGAGGGGATGACTAGCTTCCACTTCCCTTCTTTGGTAATAGCCCATCCCTCTTGGTTATATTTTCCCTTTTGACTTTCAATTAATTTTCTATCCTTTTTGTTATATACAGGCTTACCTTCAAGGGGAATCTGCCTGTCTGGAGCCAGGGCTCCCTCAGTTGCTACCTCATTTTCTGCTGCTTCTTTTGCCTCTCTGTCTGCCAGATCATGTCCTTCCACCAGTTCTGAGCTCATCTTCTGGTGTGCCTTCTTGGTATTTCAAGAACCTTTGTGGGGAAAGCCAGTGACCACCTTTCACTTCGAGCACTGCAGACACTGTGTGAGACACTAGCACAGTTATTTTCTGGCCCAAGGTGAACTTGCGTGCCTCCTGGATATTTAGCACCATTGCTGCAACAGCTCTGAGACATCCTGGCCATCCCTTGGCAGCAGCATCCAACTGCTTAGAAAAATAAGCCACTGTCCTTCGATATGGGCCCAGGTCCTGTGCTAGTATTCCTAGGGCAATCCCCGTCCAGGCCACACATGCTGCTTCTGTCTGGGTGGCCATGAGGAGGTCATCTACATACTGCAACAGCCTTCCTTCTCCTGATGGGGCTTCCCAGGTCTCCAAGTCCTTGCAAGTAGTTCTCCGAACAGGGTGGGTGAGTTCTTAAATTCCTGAGGCAACCTTATCCATGTGAGCTGTGTTTTGTGCCCACTCTTAGGGCTTGTCCAATCAAATGCAAAGATTTTCTGGCTGGCTTCATGGAGAGGGAGGCAAAAGAAGGCATCCATCAGGTCTAAAACAGTAAACCAAGTTAGTTCTGGTGTTAAGCATTTTAAGCAATTATCAGGCTAATTCCTTCTCTGTCTTCCTTTTCAAGGGGTACTGTTTTCCTGGCTGTTTTCCTTCCTTAAGTTTAATTTGTATTGGAAGTGCTTTTTTTTTTTTTTTTTTTTGCCTTCCCTGGTACATCCAGAAAACACTTGACTTAGGATTTCCTCACTAATTTCCTCTTTGGTCTCAATAGCTGTCAGTATCAAACTCAGCACTTCCACATATCTTTGATCATTTATCTCCAGAATAATCTCCCCATTTTTAAATGAAACTGTTGCTTGTAATCTTTCCAATAAATCTCTCCCTAGGAGTGACTCTGGGAGTTGGGCATGTATAGGAACTTGTGAATGCCCCACTGTTTCCCATATTTATATTTCAATGGTTTGCAGAAATACGCTATTTCAGATTGGCCAGTTGCCCGCTTCACTGCAATGTAATAATTTCCCACTGATCTGCATGTTTAATTGAGGAAGATAAAAGTCCTCTCTCCTTCCAAATTGCCCCGTGTACATGCACCACACCAAAGGTGTATTTCAAATCTGTCCAAATGTTTGCCAGCTCAAGAGCTCTTATCAAGGTGATGATTTCCACCTTTTGGGCTGATGTTTGTTACCCCATATCCTGTGAAGCAAAATCCCCGGCAGACGAAGCTGCTGCCATCTATGTACCAATCCTCCACATCTTCTAGGGGTGTTTCCTAGAAGTCTGGTCAGCTGGAGTATACCGTGTTCATGGTCTTGATGCAAGATCTGGCGATCTGGGAACAGTTACTGAGGAAAGAGGCTAGGTTCATAGTATTAGTGCCGAAAAAAATATATATATCTTAGTAAACTAATAGTCCATGATACACATTCCTCTTCTTCTTCAGTGTAATATGTTATAGATGTTTGTTCATTGTTAAAATAGGGAAGTTCTGCTGAAGGGCATAGTTTTGCAACAATCATGGTCAGCACATCCACGATCACATGAACTGTGGTAACTTCCTGATAAGTAAGCAATTGTAAGACTCAAAGCCCATGTGACCCCCTCCCCCCCCTTTTTTTTGATAAACTGTAGAACTGGTTTGTTTCACTTCCTGCATTCTTGCTGAGCCAAAATGACCATGTAAGGAAGAAAATCGAGCAAGGATGCTGAGGAAGACCGTGGCCTTCATCTTCATGACCACCAGAGGGCTCGAGACGACCCCCTAGCAACAGCTCGCGCAGCCGCAGGACATACCAAGATGTGACACGTACACCAGAACCATCAGACTATAAAAAGGGGACTTTAAGGGAAGTGGGTGTGCGCTGTTGGTAGAGCCTGAGACTCCCCGGCCGCCCAGCGCTGTTTTGCTTTTTGCCTGCTTAATTAATTAAATCATTTGCATTATTGGACACGACCCTCTCTGTCAATTAATTGAGAGCTAATTTATAACAAATTTGGTGCCGTGACTCGGATGAAGGCAATTTGACTGAAGAAGCTCTTTGGAGGGGGCGCCCCGCTGATTTCGGCGGCCTCTGTTGGGAATATTTTCACTCAAATCCTTCACCGACGAACCCTAAAATTAGCAACAAGCAAATAAAGCCGGCAACCCCAAGTAATCTTTGTGCACGAAGACCGAATGAAAACTCCGGATTGAGTAAGTATAGGCCGGTGTTCCATTCGGTTGGGGTTGGGTTTCCCGGAGCACGAAGTGTGAGATGTCCAGTGGGACGAGGCGAGTGCGGACCCCTCGGTAGTGCGGTTCCCACATCCCGCGAGGGACTGGGCCACGAAAAGGGGGATGCGGTGTGTGTGTGTGTTTGAAGGTGCTCCGGAAGATGGGACAGAAGAAAAGTAAGCCTTCTGGTCCCATGGGTAAGGGAAACTCTAGTGTGAGTTTACCGGATAGTCCACTAATGATTAAAATGATTAGTGATTCCCCTTCTAGGCGGGGAAAGAGTAAAGTAAAGTGAATATGCACACCTTTGGATTAACTCAGAAACTGGAGCTAATCTCTATCTCCTAAAAGAAAAAGGAGGGAAAGGGAGATGTGGCACCACCTCCCTATATAACCCCTCCTGTGCCCATGGCCCTCTCCTTTCCAGAACCCGCTGATCCCCAATTTTCAGGGGAGTCGGATAGTGAGATTGACTCCAGTGCTCAAGGGCCAGTAATTAGGAGTCAAACTAAGTAACAAAAACTTGCCAGACATCCTGTCTCAGGCAGGAAACAGATGGACAACAAGGACATTGGAAACACAAAGGACTGATAAGCTAATTAGTATAAGAAGCATGAGTAGGCGGGTTTAGGTAATTAATATGTATAGGCATTAATTGAATATTCGTTGTTCTGCTGTGAGATAGTTTGTCACTTTGGGTATGCACGTTAGGTGGAAGGATCCCCCGTGCATCCAGCACTGTCAATAAGAATACTTCGTCACTAAGAAGAAATTTTGACTTCGTTCTTTAAATCAATCTGGCACCCCAGATGGGACACCCTCTCTGCCCAGCTGCAGGACCCTCTGGGAATAGGACTCCCTAGGGTACCCCCGGGATTTCCCGGAGGGACTCCTTGACTCAACGGATCACTGCGGGGGCAGACAAGGACCCCATCGCTGTAAGTGACGGTATTCTTTATTTTGGTTTGTTTGTTTGGTAGACCGGTCATTTGGTGCTGCCTCTAAGTCGGAAGGTAACCTTCTGCAGGGTAGTGTTGGTGTATACTTTTGTGGCTAGCACCTTAAGTATATGTTGGATCTGTGTTGGTGGCATTTAATTGCCGTTGGGAACCTTGGCAAAAGGTTTGCCTTTAAGGTTCATTTGGTACTGTGTTACTTGTTTCGGTTTTCTGACCTATTGAATGCAGAATTTGACTCTGATTGTTGTTATTGCGATTTTAGCTATATTTTTGGTAATAATAATAGTTTCTTGGTGTTGCTGTAAAAAGATACCAACATGCTGCATTTTGTAAGTGTTAAAGGGGTATCTTGAAAGTGTGAATTGAAAAAAATGGGAGGAAAACAAAATGATGGAATTGTAAAGAAAAGTCCTTTAGGATGTGTTTTAAGTCATTGGAAGGATATTGGAGGGTCCGCTGGTGGAAGCATGAACAGGAAAACATTGATAAAATATTGTAATCAATGGTGGCCGCTTTATAAGCTGGAATGTGGAGAAAATTGGCCTTTTAATGGAACTTTAAACTATAATACTTTGTTACAGTTAATGTTTTTGAGGAGAGAAGGGAAATGGGATGAAATGTTCTATACTGCTATGTTGTTTCAGCATGTTGGAGGGAAAAGGTATGGAATTAAATTGGCCTCTGACTCAGCTTTTGGTGCTGGCATTAGAAAAGTACAGGCTGGAAAAAGATAAAGGAAGTGTTAAAAGGGCTGTTGAAGGTGTTAAAGGTGTGGCATGTAGTATTTGATAAAGCTGTTTGAAGTTGAATGAGCAGTGAAAGAGGATGTAGGGATGTTAATAGTTCTGCCTCAACCCGAGGCTGAGATCTCAAAATCACAGGTGTGAGCCCTCTGGGGCAGAGGGACCACGATGGGTCTGAAAGAGTTGTCATGGAAACAGAAAAGCAGCTAACTCTTAAAACAACCTGAGTTCACATGTGAGCTCAGATTGCCAATGGCATTGCTCAGGGAACTTTCAACGATTGCATTCCCCTGACCGACCCCCCCCAACTGAGACCCTAATCACCCCGGAAATTATGAACGGCTATAAGAAATCTGGTTAAATTGGGAATTGAGAATTTGTTCCAACAAGATCCAAAAGAAACCCCTATGGAATTTTTGAACCAACTTTTGAAATGCAATGAAAATAAATAAATAAATAAATAAATAAATAAATAAATAAATAAATTTTGGATGTGGCTTCAGAAAACAGAGGCAATTGGCTAGCCTCTTTCTAGGGCAATTAGCCCACTGATATCAGAAAGAAATTGTCTTCGGCTGCAGGATAAACTTACAACAGTCAGGAATAATGGGGACCTGGGGCATCTACCCTAGTAGGTCCACTGGTTGAAATAAAGCTAGGGAACAAAGAGAGGGCCTTGAATTTTTTGTTGGTTAAGGGAGCTTCTTTCTCTGTGTTAATTACTCTGTAAATGTAATAGGAGCAACTGGCTAACAGGAAAAGGCATTTTTTTTTTTTGCAATGCTGGAAATTTAAATTGGGAAAAATGATTGGAATTACAAAATTAGAAAAATAGTCAAGTTTGGTTCATGGTCCTAGATTTAAAGGATGCCTTTTTCGGCCTGCCCGTGGCAAATGAAAAACAGAAACTCTTTGCCTTTGAATGGGAAAATCGTAATAGAGGACGAAAAACTCAGATTACTTGGACAGTGTTACCACAGGGGTTCAAAAATAACCCCACCATATTCAGGAAACAGCTAGCCTGTGATCTTGAAGTTTGACAGACCCCTTCGGGAAAAGGGCACACTGTTGCAATACACAAATGATAGCTACTGAAGAAGAAGAGGAATGTGTATCATGGACTATTAGTTTACTAATATTTTTTCGGCACTAATACTATGAACCTAGCCTCTTTCCTCAGTAACTGTTCCCAGATCGCCAGATCTTGCATCAAGACCATGAACACGGTATACTCCAGCTGACCAGACTTCTAGGAAACACCCCTAGAAGATGTGGAGGATTGGTACATAGATGGCAGCAGCTTCGTCCGCCAGGGATTTTGCTTCACAGGATATGGGGTAACAAACATCAGCCCAAAAGGTGGAAATCATCACCTTGATTAGAGCTCTGAAATTATTAAAGAACAAAAGTGGAACAATATATACAGATTCTAAATACGCTTATGGAGTAATACACACCTTTGGGAAAATATGGGAAGAGAGAGGACTTATAAATTCACAAGGAAAAGGACTAATTCATCAGGAGTTAATTCTCCAAGTTTTACAAGCCATCAGGGAGCCTAAGGAGATTGTGGTGGTGCATGTGAAAGGACACCAGCGAGGGCTGAATCCCCAGATCAGAGGCAATAACTTAGCTGATCAGGAAGCAAAAAGAGCAGCCCTCATGTGCATATATAAAGTAACTAAGAGAGCAGACTGCCCGAGTTGTGGCAAGGGGAAAGATTTAAAGAAATTTCCATGCTACGATTGCTGGAAAGACTGGGGAATAGAAGGGATTGAATGTAATTGTTCAGAGGAAGAGAGTCCGCCTTATAGGAACTGTTACAAGCATGGCCCAGCTAATTCTTTATGGTCTGATGGGCACGACCCCCTCCCCTTGTTTTGTTTTACTACTGTAGAAAAGGAAAAGATGACACAAATGGGGATTCGAGAAAATGAAAAAGGAAAATGGGTACTACCTGATGGATGAGAAGTGTTACCAAAATCAGTAGCTATGAGGGTGCTACGGAGATTTCATGAACAAATGCATTGGGGTGCTCAGGCGTTGGTAGATCAATTCGCCACTAATTATATGTGTATAGGGATATATAACATAGCATAGGGAATTGTTAATGGGTATATGATTTGTCGGAGGGTAAATGCTAAAAATATGAGAAAAAGGGTTCCGGGAGGACGAGAATTAGCCCACCGACCCTTTGCAAGAATTCAATTGGACTTTACCGAACTTCCCAAAACAGGAAGATATAAATATTTGCTGGTAATCATAGACCATCTTACAAATTTTGTTGAAGCATTTCCCACGACAAGGCCTACAGCACAAACCGTAGTGAAAATCTTGTTAGAAAACATAATTCCCCGATATGGGATTGTAGAAGCAATAGATTCTGATAGGGGACCACACTTTGTATCAAAAGTATCTCGTGACACAATGAAAGCTTTAGGAATCAAATGGGAATATTATACTCCCTGGCATCCTCAGAGCTCGGGGAAAGTAGAACGGATGAACGGGGAAATTAAAAAGCAACTTACTAAATTAATGTTAGAAACAAAAATCTATTGTATAAAGTCCTTGCTGTTAGTTTTGTTAAGTATACGCATAAAGCCCAGGACTGATCTGGGAATCTCCCCTTTTGAAATGCTGTATGGTATGCCTTATGATCTTGAGATACCCCTTGATCATCCCCACCTACAAGATGATCAATTAAAACCTTACCTCACACAATTGATAAATAGAGGCAGGGAATTACAGAAAAATGGTTTAATTGCGCAACGCTCTCCTTTGGATATGGCAATTCACAGGATACAGCCCGGTGATAAGGTCCTGATAAAGACTTGGAAAGAAGTTACACTAACACCACAATGGGAAGGCCCCTATGTTGTTTTGCTTACTACAGAAACAGCCATCCGGACTGTGGAGAAAGGATGGACACATGCTAGCCGTGTTAAAGGACCCATCTGTGACGAGAAGTGGGAGGTCACTCCAGGGAACAAAGACCTGAAGCTCACATTGCGACGAACCGGATAGGTACCGTGGGTTAAGGTAAAAGCTCTCCCCTGAAGAACACTACTGCTGCCGAGAAGAACTAAAACCCTCGTAGTTGGCTGCAACCCAACTGACAAGCGAGGCAGAGGAGTGAATAGTGGGGAGAAATGTGCCTCAGCCATTCCTATTGGTACTTGGGGGTTCTCGCAGTGATTTCATCCTGCATAGCGACTCAACACCATCCGCACCAACCTTTTAAGTGGAGCCTGATCCAATGGGAAAGTCAAAAAGTCATACAGCAAATCACTACGGCTGGTGCCCCTAGTTTTAAGACTGACCTTTGCGACCTAACGACTGTGGGACCAATGTGTAATAATCAGTCGGATTTTTATATGTGTCCAGCCTCTAATCCGGGAAGAGGTTACTGTAATTATCCAAATCATTATTATTGCGCTCATTGGGGTTGTGAGACTATTGCCTCAGGATGGGAACCCGGGGCAGGTAGGGATACGTACCTCACTGTACAGTTTGGACCACTGGGCTGTGGCCACCAGAATAAAATTCAGGCAGTCTATCACTGAGGGGCTGGAACCCTGCAAAAGGGGAACTGCAAATTCCTGTGGGTGAATGTGACTGACCACACTGACCAGAGATGGTTCCTTGGGAAAACACGGGGTGTAAGATATCATGAATCTGGAACTGATAGAGGAGGGCTAATATTAATAAAGAAGGAAAAACCCAAAACTTCCAAGGTAATCGGGCCTAATAAAGGGTTATCAGAAGAAGGTTTGGTTGTCCAGACTGTAAAGATAGTTGGGACTGCCCAACCTACTATGGTGTTTTCTAGTGAGTCGACAAAGTTATCCTTTCCCACACTGCCTCCTAGCATTGTGAAAAGGAAAAAGGTTGTACCCGAGAATAATATGTGGAAAGTTATAAATGCTAATTTCCAGGTACTAAATCAAACTAATCCTGAGATAACTGAAGGGTGCTGGTTATGTGTAAGTGTTAAGCCCCCATATTATGAAGCTATAGGTGATATAGGGAGGTCTGAATATTCAAATGAGTCAAATCCTTCCAAGTGCAGTTGGGGTCAGGAAATCGGGATAACCTTGACTCAAGTGACGGGAAAAGGTAGATGTATCGGCACAGTTCCAAAAGATAAAAATGATCTGTGCCATGCCACCGAAAAAATGGACCAAACACACAAATGGTTAATTCCTGCAAATAACACTAAATGGGTATGTTCATCGTTGGGAGTCACTCCTTGCCTGTCTTTAAAATTGTTCAACACATCTCATGATTTTTATGTACAGGTGGTAATTATACCAAGGATTCTATACCACTCTGAAGAGTATATGTGTACCTGTCACACAGTGAATGAATACCATCTGGTAAAGAGGGAGCCTATTACGGCCGTCACCTTAGCCACTTTAATGGCCCTCGGGGCTGCAGGTGCAGGAACTGGAATTGCTTCCCTGATAAAGCAAAGCCAGGAATTTACTTCTCTACGCATTGCTGTAGACGAGGATCTGGCCCGTATAGAGCAATCAATAACAGCTCTGGAAAAATCGGTTATCCAAAGTGGTACTCCAAAACCGTAGAGGGTTGGATTTGATTTTCTTACAACAAGGAGGACTGTGTGCAGCCTTACATGAAGAATGTTGTGTATATGCAGATCATACTGGGGTGGTAAGAGATACAATGACTAAATTGCGGGAAGGATTAGAAAAACGCAAAAGGGAAAAAGAGGCTCGTCAGAATTGGTATGAATCCTGGTTTAACTATTCGCCTTGGCTTACCACACTATTGTCAACTATAGTGGGACCTTTATTGCTAATAATAATAACATTGACTTTTGGACCATGTATTTTCAATAGGGTAATTGCAATTGTAAAAAATTGATTAGAAGCTGCTCATCTTATGCTTGTGCGTGCCAAGTATGAATCTCTTGACCAGGAGGAGGACGACGCAGAAACCTTGATGCTCAGCAAGCAAATATTGCAAAAATTCAATGAACAAAATATGTTAGAAAAAAGAAAAAGGAGGGATTGTGATAAATTAGTGGGGGTTTGTTCATTGTCATTGAGGAATTTGGAGAATCCGTTGAGGAGATAAGGTTGCACAACTTAACGACCTTGATACGGGGAAGGATTAAGCAAGCAGATAGCAGGAGGAGGTGTTGGGTAAACACCCTTAAGTGAAACCAGACTGCCGCGGGACATCCTTTTTGCCGCGTCACCTCCCCCACTTGAACACGAGCACAACGCTAATCACCGGTAGAAAAACAACGACCCCCCTCTCAACAATAGACTGCGTGGCCTCAGCCAGTTCAACAAGTCCTGACAAGCCGGAATTCGACTACTATAAAACAGCAACAGACTCCCCAGCCACCCAGCGCTGTTTTGCTTGTTGGCTGCTTACTTAATAAAAATCATTTGCATTATTGGACACGACCCTCTCTGTCAATTAATTGAGAGCTAATTTATAACACCCTGGAGCACCCATGCCTCTTCCCGGAGCACCCAAGGATCTCCCCAAGACACCAAGGTACTGAGTTCCAGTCCCTGCTCAGGCTGCAGCGGGACTCTGGCCCTGCTCAGCCTCAGACGCCGCTTCAGCCCCTGCTCCATCGTGCACTAACCTCCCTGTCCTGCCCTGCTCTGCCCTCTGCTGCCTGCTGCCAGGGGCTTCCATCCCGACTGGAGCCTGCCAGCATCCAGGGGCCTTTTATCCTTTTATTCTATGTTTGCTTGGTCAGGCTTGTGTCTCAGCATTTCTGCTTATTATCATAGAACTGTTAATTCATTTGACTCTGAAGTCACCGCATCCAAGTGTTAACCCAGCCCTGCCAAGTCTACCACTAAACCACATCCCCAAGCACCACATCTTTTGCATAGCTGCAGGGATGGTGACTAAACTCCTTTCCTGGGCAGCCTCTTCCAAGGCCTCATAACCCCTTCAGGGAAGAAGTTTTTCCTCCTATCCACCCCATACCTCTCCTGGCAAAACTTGAAGCCATTTCCTCTTCTGTTGCTTCCTGCCTGGGGCAAAGACCGACCCTCACCCTGCCAGAACCCCTCAGGAGGGAGTTGTGAGAGTGATAAGGTCTTCCCTGATCCTCCTTTTCTCCAGGCTAAACCCCAGCTCCCTCAACCTCTCCCCATCAGACTTGAGGTGAGCAGACTTGGGCCCGCTGAGGGACCTGCTTGGAGGATTCCTTTGGGATATGGCCCTGCAGAGAGGAGGGCTACAGGGAGCTGGTTGATATTTGAGCATCAACTCATAGAAGGGATCGGGTTGGAAGCGACTTTAAAGATTATCTAATTGCAGCACACCTCCCATGACCATGAACACCTTCCACTTGATCATCTTGCTCAAAGCCCCATCCAACCTGGCGTTGAACACCTTCTGGGATGGGGCAGTTTCTCTGGGTAACCTCTTCCTAGGACTCATCACCCTGATAAGAAAAGAATTTCCTCCTCCTATCTCATCTAAATCTACCCTTCTTTAAGATTCAAACCATTGCTCCTTGTTCCATCATCTCCTCTTCAGGCTCATCAAGGGTCCAACATGACACACAGGAAGAAAACAAAGGTGGCAGGAGGCTGGCAAGGATGAGAAAGGAACTCCTGACCAAAATCAACAGGAGAAGGAGGCAGATAAATGGTGCCTCCCAGCATCAAAGGCTCAGTGATTCTGTACAGGAGAGACTCGTTATGGTTTGTGTGTTTAGGGAATGGGAGCAGATCATGGGGCAAGCTCCTGGCTAGACAGAGGGTCCAAGTCCAGCTGCTGGAGGCACCATATTGTACATGTGCCTGTACAAGTATATGTTTTCCCAGCAAATACCGTAGCATACAAAGAGCCCAACACACGTTCCCTCTGGTCCTGGCTTTGCTTGCTTTGTAGTGTCACTGGATGTTTCAGAGATGGTTCTCATGGTAATTGCTGCCTGGGTCGGAAATTCTACTGAACAAGAACCTCCCTTAGTGCCTGTAGAGGCCTGACACTCCTCACGCTGTTATCTTGAGAGAGCCACCACCATCAGGGTGAGCCATCTGTACCCAACCATGAACAGGTGACACAAGGGAGCTTCAGGGCAGGGGGACCTTGGGAATTTGCAGCCTTCAACTAACAGAAACCCCCTGAAGGTGGCAAGGAGACATGGCCGGTGCTGCACGTGGGGCAGAATACCTGCATCCATCAGGGCTGGGTTAGACATGAGCAGCTGAGGGGGGACCCTGGGGAGAAGGCCTGGGTGCTACAAGGACACCACAGGAGCCAGTGGGACATGCTGACAGGGAGCAAGGCCAGCTCCTAGGGGCAGCGGAGGCCACCCGGACCACTTGGGCTATCGCCCCCCTTGATTCAGTGCTGCTGTGGCTACCTCTGAAGCAGTGCGGCCCAGGCTGAGGGACCTGGGCTTCTTTGGCCCTGTGTCATGCAGGCTCTGGGCAGTAAAGAAGTAGGCTGAGACTGCTTGACGGGTGGTTGCTGTGATGGTGGAGTTCTTTGTAGGAAAGAGCATGGGAAAGAAAGAACATCACAAAATTCAGATTGGGGTGATGAAATGGGGGCTGAGGTGAAATGTTTCTCAACAAGCAGAGCTATGATGCAAGATGTCACCCAGAGGGTGTCTGGATCAGCCCCTGGCACTGTGTTTCATGGATTACTGAGGACAGATGGAGAGACATCAGTCAAGGCAGGGAGGTGCTCAGGTGAGAGTAAGGTGGGGAAGCAAGGTGGCTATCTAAGTCCTGCAGGTGCAGACATGGGACAGCATAGGACAGCCTGTGGTGGTTATTGTCAAGGATCTTTTGCAAGATGGAAGTCCTCAACAGAGCCAGGAGCTTTGTCTGCTGGGCTCTGGCTCTTGTCTCTGTCAGTGAGGCCTCTGAGGAGACACGTCATCCTTACAGCAGGAGGGTCTCAATGCTGCCTCATCCCCCTCCAGGAGCCCAAGAGATGTCCTCCTGTAGCCTTGTACTTGGCATTGCCCTTACCCACTGTGCACTGACCCAGGAAGAGCCCTAAACCCCACTGGAGGGACAAGATCTCCCTTCCCAGCGGCTGGGGTCAGGGTGGACTTCATGGGACACATCAAGATTTCCTCAGCATCAGGGCCACCTTTACTGGGCCTTGGTCTCCCTGTCATCACTGCCTGCACTTTTCTGCTCTAACAAGTCTGTGGGGAGGCTTTGTCAGTAATGACCCTCATTGGGACCAGTAATGCTGTGAGAGGCTTTGGAGTTTGCATCAGACTTGGACTACTTGGGAAGCTGCTCCAGCCACCTAGGCACAGCAGGGCTGGGGGCACTGCCTGCAGCTGGCATGGGGAGAGGAGAGAAGGGGGAGAGAGGTTCAGGGCAGCCTGGGATAGAAAGGCAGAGTAGAGCTTGTGGGGGGAGAAATCTTCACAGCCACCTCCACACGGTGAGTCTCTGGGTGCAGGGCAATGCTGCTGCGCACCCTGCCAGGCTCTCCTGGAGCTGGCACAGCCCTCAGCCCATGGGAGCTGTCAGGAGGACGCTCGGTGTTGGAGTTCAAGGGCACGCAGGGCTTGTGTGCTGCAGGGTCAGCGTGCAGGGCCCGAGGGCTCCCTTCTCTTGGGGAAGGCTGCTGCCTGCTGCCTGGGGCAGGCTGCTCACAGCCCCACACCTCCCCAGGGCACTGCACAGCAGAACTGCACGGCAAGAGCTACCTGAAGGCAGTGCGCTTTTTAGAATCTGCTTCATTTTCCTGCCCGTGTGCTGAGGCAGAAGGATGGGAATGGAGTAGTAACATCTGCAGTAGAGACTAAGGCTCCTTGAGCACTGCTGCTGCTCTGAGGCACCTCACACACCTCAGCATACAGACGGTACCAACATCACCTTGTTGTCTCTTAGGGAATTATTTGACCGAGATTTGGACTTGATGATCCTTAAGGGTCCCTTCCAACTCAGGATATTCTATGATTCTATGATTCTATGACCTTCACCTCATGTCATGCAGCAGGGACATGTCCCTGGCCTGCGGACTTCTCAGCTCACTCCAGGTTCCCTTTTACCTGTTGCTGTAGACCAGGACGGACTGCTGCAGAGCCCACATCACAGCCCCCTGCTTCTTGTGGCACCCTCAGAGCACCAACCAGAGAAAAGACAAGGAGCGGCTGAAAGATCGCCCTGAAATGAATGAGGCAGTATGTTGTTTGTGTGGTGTTTGTTGAGACATGCAATGGATTTTGGTCAGAAAAGTCCTTAAATTTTGCACTGTCTTTGCTTCTTTTGGACAGGCTCCCTTGCTCAGAGGCAGTAAATATGTAACAGCAGCTCCATTACCGAGTTCCTCCTGCTGGCATTCGCAGACACGCAGGAGCTGCAGCTCCTGCACTTTGGGCTCTTCCTGGGCATCTACCTGGCTGCCCTCCTGGGCAACGGCCTCATCCTCACCTCCATAGCCTGTGACCACCGCCTCCACACCCCCATGTACTTCTTCCTTCTCAACCTTGCCCTCCTTGACCTGGGCTGCATCTCCACCACTCTGCCCAAAGCCATGGCCAATTCCCTCTGGGACACCAGGGTCATTTCCTATTCAGGATGTGCTGCACAGCTCTTTCTGTTAACCTTTTTCAATTTATCAGAATTTTCTCTTCTCACCTTCATGTCCTACGACGGCTACGTTGCCATCTGCAAGCCCCTGCACTACGGGAGCCTCCTGGGCATCAGAACCTGTGCCACCATGGCAGCAGCTGCCTGGGGCAGTGGCTTTCTCCAAGCTAGGCTGCACACGGCCAGCACATTTTCCCTGCCTCTCTGCTATGGCAATTCTCTCAACCAGTTCTTCTGTGAAATCCCCCAGATCCTCAAGCACTCCTGCTCAGACTCCTACCTAAGGGAAGTTCAACTTACTACAGCTTCTGCTTTTCTGTTGTTGGGGTGTTTTGTTTTCATTGCTCTGTCCTATGTGCAGATCTTCAGGGCCGTGCTGAGGATTCCCTCGCAGCAGGGACGGCACAAAGCCTTTTCCACGTGTCTCCCTCACCTGGCTGTGGTCTCCCTCTTTCTCAGCACAGTTATCTTTGCCCACCTGAAGCCCCCCTCGATTTCTTCCCCTTCCCTGGATCTTGTTCTGGCATTTCTGTACACGGTGGTACCTCCAGTAGTGAACCCCTTCATCTACAGCATGAGGAACAAGGAGATCAAGGTTGCCATGTGGAAAGTGATGACTGGGTGTTTTTCTTGAGCAATATATTGCCCGCCTTCTTCTGTAAATCACTCATAATGTTACTCATGACAGGTGAAGGCAGTGGGTGTTATGTTCTTGTGTTGTTATTGTTGTATTTTTTCCCAATTTTATTTTATCAAATGTTGTCAACAAAGAAATATAGTTCTTCATTTTGCTTGTGTATTTAAACCAGTTGAAGTGCCTTTCTGTCTTATGTCCTTCCTCTGAGGCTTTTTCTGTGACTGCAGGAACAGTGCCTGTGTGCAGAGGTGGAGGGGAGAAGTGTTGTGGCCCAGCAGCATGGCCAGGGAGCACCAGCACTGGGTCCATGCAGAGCTGCTCTCCTGCCACTGCCACCCTCTCCTGCTGAAACCTGCTGGTGGTGTAAGGCCCGGCTGCTCCTGTAGCTTGGTGCCAGTGCTGCTGTGTGGCCGTGCTGGGACCGCAGGTAGGGACAGGCAGTGGGCACTTGAGTGACACAGCTGGCCTCCAGAACAGCTTTTCTTTCCTAAAAGGGCCTTGCTGTCTGCTTTCAGAGCTGCTGTGACCATCAGAACATGCTCAAAGATAGTCCCATGCTGGGACTACAGGCCAAAGGGCAAGACCTGAATGCAGCTCTGAGATGTGCTTCCTTGAACCCTCAAGGTTCCTGTGCCCATTCCTCATGCCTTGGGGCATCTCAGAGGAAGGCAGAGCAGGGTGATGCACCGCAGGGCAGAGGTGCCTCCCAGCCTCTGGCAGTGGCTGCAGGAGCCACTGGCAGAGGCTGGGAGTGCTGCAGTGCACTGCCTGTCTGTGTGCAAGGCAGGGACTCGTGTTGCTGAACAGCCTGGTGTGGATGAGCAGTGCATGAGGCCAGCTCAGATGTGGGCATCTTACAGAGCCCTGACATTTCTCTGGGTGGATGGCCCCAGTGTTCTCGTGCCATGTCTGTCACCCTTCTTGCACAGGTTCATTGCAAGTATCCCTCTCTGCTATGTCACACTACCCTGCCTTTCTGGACTGGAAGTGACAGCCAACTGGTGGCTGCTGGTGACAGCCTACATGGCCTCACTAAGGGCAGATCGTGCCTGTCAACTCTGGTGGCCTTCTACGATGGGCTTACAGCATTGGTGGTGCAACATTTGGTGGTACATGGACAGTATGATGGAGTGTGGTCTCAGTAAGTTTGATGATGACACCAAGCTGGTCAGTGCAGTTGGCACGTGTCAGGGAAGGGATGCCTTCCGCCACAGGGACCTGGACAGGCTTGAGAGGGGAGCCTGTGAGAACCTCATGACGTTCAACTAGGCCAAGTACAAGGTCTGCAACTGGGCTGGGGCAATCCCAAACACAACTACTGGCTGGGTGGAGAATGGATGGAGAGCAACTCTGAGAAGGACCTAGGGGTTGTGGTGGATGAGAAGCTCAACATTGATCAGAGCGCTGGAGCACCTCTCCAATGCAGAAAGGTTGAAGAAACTGGACTTGTTTAGCTTGGAGAAGAGAAGGTTCCAGGGAGTCCTCATTGCAGCCTTCCAGTACTTGAAGGGAACATATAAACAGCAGGGGGGATGCCTGTTTATATGTGTTGGCAGGAGAAGGGAGAATGGTTTTAAATTAAGACAGGGGAGGTTTAGGTTAGATATCAGGAGAATGTTTTTCATTCAGAGGGTGGTAAGGCACTGGAACAGGTTGCCCAGAGAGGTTGTGGATGCCCCATCCCTGGAGGCATTCAAGACTAGGCTGGTTGCAGCTCTGGGCAGCCTGCTCTAGTGCAACCCTGTCCACAGCAGGGGTGTTGAAACTAGATATCTTTAAGGTCCTTTTCAACCCAGGCCATTCTATGTGCTGGCGATATGTGCTTGCAGCCCAGAAAGTCAGCCATATTCTGGGCTGCCTCAAAGGAAGTTTGGCCAGCAGGTCAAGGGGGATTATTCTTTTTCTCTGCTCTCCTGAGACCCCATATGGAGTACTGCGTTCTGCTGTGGGCCCCAAGCTCCAGAAGGACATGGAAGTAATAGAACAAGTCTAGAAGAGGACAAAAAGGTCATTAGAATGCTGGAGCACATTTTCAGTGAAGACAGGCTGAGAAAGGTGGTTCTTTTCAGCCTGGAGAGACCCTGTAGCAGCCTTCCAGTACCTAAAGGGGGCCTGCAGAAAAACTGGGGAGGGACCTTTTGTCAGGGACTCATAATGAGGTAAGGGGTAATGTTTTGAAACTAAAAGAGGGTACTTTAAAAGTAGATATAAGGAAGAAATTCTTTCCTTTGAGGGGTGGTGATCACTGGAACAGGTTGCCCAGAAACGTTGTGTCTGACCCATCCCTTGCCCCTTCGTGGCCAGAAGCCTCCCTTGCCATAACAAGATGGAGCACCCCACCTCCCACAAAGCTGCTGTTTAACCTCACCTTTTCTGTTTGACACCTCCTCTACACCACAGAGCCCAGTTTCATCTTCCACTTTGCCAAAAGTGTTCTGCAGAGGCACTACAAGGCCTAATTGTAACATGCACCTGCCTGGCTCTGCCATTCTGTGGGACAGGGGAGAGGGTGGTGACAGCAAAGGGATGCGTTTGGGTGTGGAACGTGGGGCCTGGCAGAGGGAAGGAGTCGAGGGAGAGGAGAGGGCAAGGCAGCAAAGGCATCACGAGCAGTGGTGTTGGTGCAGGGCCATGTTTAGGTCAGGAGCCTGAGTGGGCAGCAGCTGGCAGGAGGCGAGGGGAGGCCAGGAAGCGCCTCCCAAGGTCACTCCTGCCAGCAGAGACAAGGCCGGGGCTGAGGGGAGGGGAGAGGACTGGAAGGGCGATGGTGAGGACCCTCCTGCTGTGTGGCCTGGTTGCCCCGCAGGAACTGTGCTGGCTGGCAGGCCTTGTGAGGTCACCTAGCGCGTCACAGAGCACCCCAAGGCAGCAGGGATGGCACTAGAGAGGCGGGTGGCAGAGCCCAGCCAGGGGCTGGCTGTGGGTCCCCTCTGCTGCAGCTGCCTGACGGAGCATGGCAGGAGGAGGGCAGGCAGGGCTTGTGGCCACCACGCTCACGGTTGCCTTGCCACAGGCTGCTGCAGAGCTCGGGGCATGGCCACCACAGCCCCTCAGCAGGCACCGCAGCTGCTGGGACAAAGGCAGATCTTGCTATAGAGCCAAAAGAAAAGGAGGTCAATGGTGAATAAGTTGAACAAGTCTGGATTCAGTATTGACCCCTGGGGGACACCACTAGCTACAGGCCTTCAATTAGACTCCACACCACTGAGTACAACCCTCTGAGCTCTGCCATCCAGCCAATTATCAATCCACCTCACTCCACTCATCTAGGCCAAGCTTCCTGAGCTTGTCAATGAGGATGTTATGGGAAACAGTGTCAAAAGCCTTGCTGAAGTCAAGGTAGACCACATCCACCACTCTCCCCTCATCTACCTAGCTAGTCATCTCATCATAGAAAGCTATCTGATTGGTTAAGCATGATTTCTCCTTGGGGAATCCATGCTGACTATTCTTGATCACCTTATCCTCCACGTCTCAAGATGACCTCCATGACCAGGTTCCATTTTGGTACCTTCCAGAATGGGCAGTTCTGGTATTTCTGATATCAAGCTATGCTCTAGGTTACAGGGTCCCAGATACAATCAGGAGTATCTTTTCATAGACCTGTTATGTCTTTTGCCCATTGCCAACAGAGGGACAACAAAACACGAGTGAATCCTGAAGTATAGCTGAGCTGGGGAAAGAGCTCCTCCACCACACTCAGCACTCGTGGGGCATCCCATCAAAACCCATGGACTTCAGGATGCCCAGTTTCTTTCCATGATTCTTAGCCTTAGACTCCTCCATCAAGGGTAGGTCTTCCTTGCAGAGGAACTTGTGAACCTCTGGGATTTGGCGAATAATTCCCATTCTGTTTTTCAAGGAGAAGCGAGCCTCCCTTTCCCGCCTTGTGATGCTCTGCATCAGGGTCAGAACAGCTCCACATATCACAGCAGGCTTAGACGGGACTTCAGGAAGAGCAACCTGGAGGAGAAGAACCTGGGCACAATCAGGAATGCCATATGAGCCGGCAGTGCTAAACATGGATATAGTCATGTCCACATTGGGGTGCTGTAGGAGGAGTGTGTCTACCCAAGCAAGGGACTTTTCATCTTCCATGACTCCACACTGGTGTGGCCCTAACTGGAAGAATGTTTCCCAGTGGGTGACTCCCTTTCTGGAGGAGTGGGGAGGAATGCAGAGCGTTCAGAGGAGGTGTGCCAAGACAGAGCTAGGGGTCATGTGTGTGCAGGCTGAAAGACCTTCCTAGGCCTGGTGAAGCACAGGCTCAGAGCACTCCTGTAGGAGCTCCTGAGAGCTGGAAATCAGCTTTCAGATATGATGGCATATTTTGGGTACAGGGAAAGAACATGAGAAAGGAAAGCCACCACAGTCTGCTGTTTTGGAGGTCCAGCGTGGCAATGAGAAGAAAGAAATGCCACTCCAAGGGCAGTGCCGTGGTGACTCAGAGGGAGTCTTCTTCAGCCCATGGCTTTGTGTTTCAAGTCAGAGGCAGTGAGCACAAGGAGTTCCTAGTATGGGTAGGGAGATGCTGTGGTGGGGAAGCAGGTTGGATGTCTCCAGGCTGCAGGGAAAATGGTTCAGGCATGCAACAGGACAGGACAACCTGTGGGGAGATGTCCAAGGGCACTGAGAGGGCTGGAAGGCCCTGACAGAGCAGACGTCTTTGTCCCCTTGGCTATGGCTGTTGTCTCTGTCACTGGGGCCTATGAGACAACACACTGTGCTCCTGGCACTGGAACCATGTCGTCTCCTTACAGCCCTGTGCAGTGCTGTTGTATTGTTGTCCTTTAGTTGCCATCACACACCCGAGATCCCACTGCCCCTTGAAGAGCAGCATGAGGGACAGAAGCTCTCTTCCCAGAGCTGGGTGTCAGGCCTTGGGTTTTGCTTTGATAATACACATCAAGGTTTCCTCGGCATCAGGGCCACCTTTACTTTGCCTTTGCCTGCCTGTCATCTCTGCCTCCCATTTCCTTTGGTAACAAGTCCATGGGGGAGCTGTGGTAGTAATGGCCCCCAGTGGGACCAATTAACACTCCCAGAAACTTCAGCATTTCTTCTGGCCTTAACCTCTTGAACAGCCTGCACTATCTCCTCTCAGCTTCAGAGGTCCATGGACTCAGCACCAAATCCACCCTGGGGCTCAGTACAATGCAGAGAGCCCTCCTGTGCCCTCTTTCTGCCCAGAATTTCCTTCAGGGCTTCAGGGCTTGTACATCTAAGTGGGGAGATTTCTGGAGGGTAGTGAATGAGGCAGATTTCAATGAGCAGTTGCTAATAAGGGAGTTTTCCCTTCAAGTTGGATTCTTTATTGATTGATTTCAATTGCCTGCCCTCTCCCATTGCTATTGATCCAGGGGTCTCCTAAGGAGGCCTGGTCAGCTTGGAAAAGCAGTCCCTTGAGGCCAGGTACTCTGTGGGCATCCTTGCTCCTCACCTCCCCAGCTCCACCATTTCTCTCAGGAGCCACCTGGGACTTGCAGCACTTCTCCTCCCATCAGACTTCTCCAGTTGGGGCTGCAGCTGCATGGTACAGCTCCTTTGCACCAACTCCCATCCCTGTTCCCCACAGGACTGCCTGCACACAGGCACAGAAGAATTGCTCCCCATTGAAAACCAACCAAAGTTAATTGTGGTGCAGCTCAGTAAACAGTAAAACACTCTCCTCAGCTGTGTGCCCAGTGCAAGCTGCAGCTAATGAGGTTCACCTTCCACAAGGGATGGCCATACAAGAACTGTTCTAGACAGAGTGCTTGAGATGATGAACATGTGCACTTTTTAAAAAAAATTATTTATTTATTTTCTTTGCTATGTTGGAATAGTTTGTTCACCTCTGCAGGCAGACCTTGCTAGGTTCAGAGGCCCCTCTGTACTGGAGGTGTTTGCCTGGGGCTGGCAGCTGTCAAGGGGACCTGTGGAAGACCGGAGGCCCTCAGGAACTGCAGGTGGAGGCTGGGCAGTGTGTCTCAAAGCATCAACACTGGCCATTATTAACTATTAAAACAAAGGAAAACAAAATCACAAAAATCATAAAAGCAGAAATGTGCATCCAGAAACTATCAATGTGTTAGAAGTTTGCCTTTATTTCTGTTTAGTTTTGTTTTCTTTTTTTTTTTTTCATTTTTATTGACATTTCAAAACATTTCTAGTATTGTTAGGCCATCACCACTAAATAAGATCATTCTGCATCTTGTACAGAGCCCTGTGACCCCCAAAACCTTATCTGCCCAGCAAGGTCCATGACAAGTCACAGTTTCTGCAAAAAAGTAAATAACACTGAGATGCGGACCTCGCTGCACAGATGGAGGAAAGCAGGGCCATGAACATGCATGCAATATTCACTTTTACAGGTGAAAGGTCAGGGACATATGGAAATGTGTCAGAAGTAGAAAACATGTTCAGCTGTCCTTTAGAGCCAGGACAGAGGATGCATTTCCCTCCAGGTAGGAAAGAAAGTGAAAAATGACACAGTTTCCGGGAGGAGCAGAGTGCAGAGGGAGAGAACTAACACCCCAGAAAAGCCCAGATCTCTTCCCACACCTCAGAGCACATCCAGATGATCAGAGCACTTCCAGGTGCTTACAGCTGGAAGACAGGAGCTTCAGGTGCAATGCAGAGATGGCTGAGGCAGCGGCTCCCAGGCTTCACTTAAAGCCAAGGGAGAAGAGATGGAGTTCACCTGCCTGGCTTCAGATGGTCCCCTACAGCACAGGAGGATTCAGGCCCCACAACATCTCCTCTGTCGCCACCAGAAATTGGGCCTGAGGTCAAAGGACCATAAGGCATGTTGGCAGGGAGCGCAGGAGGCCTGCAGTCCAAGTCGTCGCAAGCATAGTCAGAACAGGCTGTTCAAGGCTTGATCCTGTTGCATTTTGCAAAACCAGCAAAGACGGAGACTGCACAGCCTCTGGGTGACACCTGGCTGAGCTCATGGTGAAAAGGCTTTTTGCCTTCTCTCCAGCCTGAAGCTCTCCTCTTTCACCTTCACAGCTGTTGTCTTTTGTCCTCCCACCCTGAACCCAGCTGAAGATCCTGGCTCTGCATTCTCCACAACCCCCTAAGAGATACAGCCAGAGGAAGTTCCCCTTGTCCTGCCCTTCTCCAGGCTGGAAAAGCCCAGAACCCTCAACCTCTCCTCACAGGCAGAGTGCTCCAGAGCATCTTGGGGGCCCTGTGCTAAACCTGCTGCACATTGCTGACATCCCCTCCTGTCCTGGGAACCCAAAATCTGGATGCCGTCTTCTGAATCATCCCTTCCCTGCATCTCCTGGCCATTCCCAGCTCACACAGCCCAGGACGCTGCTGGCCGTCCTTGCTTGTCACAATTCCTTTGTTATTATCCTCCTTTGTTTTCCTCTCCTCTTCAACTGTTTTTATCTCAGCCGACAATTTCTTTCAATTTTCTGATTCTCTCCCATATCCCTGAGCACAGAGGAGAAAGAGATATTTGGCAAAGACTAAGGCAAAAACAAGGCACTGAGTCCCTCAGCCCCACCTGTGCCACTGCTATGAAATGACCTCTTTGGCACTGATGAGATGTGGGGAGACGCCTCCCATTACTAGCGTGTTGCAATGGAAGGACATGGGCTCTTTAGGAAGGACAGGTTGGGGACATGAGGAGGGGGCACCACCCTCCCTGTCAAGGAGCAGCTGGAGTGCCCGGAGCCCTGCCTGGGGACAGATGTGTCTTAGGGAGGTTCTTGGGTGCCCCTGTTACACTTTTATACCCCAGGGAGGTTCCTAGTGCTCCAGAGAAAGCCTTGGGTGCTCTATGGAGATGCATTCTGTTTCCAGAGACATGCCTGTCCCCCGATTGGCTGGCTAGCGATTGTTAGCTGTATTGCAACTGGCTTGTTATCACTAGTGGGTATGTCTTCTCCTCCCCATAAAAGGGCCAAGGGGGGCAATGGGAGACAGAGCACTGGGGATGGCAGATGGATAAGGAGGAGGAGGACAAGGAGGAGGAGGAGGAGGAGGAGGAGGTGGAGGAGGTGGTGGAGGAGGAGGAGGAGATGGTGGTGGTGGAAGAGATGGTGGTGGAAGAGATGGTGGTGGTAGTGGAGGAGGTGGTGGACAAGGAGATGGAGGATTCAGGATTCACAGATTTTTTTTATTTTTTATTTTTTTTTTAATAAAGGGCACTTTTGAGTGCAATGTTATGCCATTACATCTTTATAATCCTTGCTGGACACACTGAAGGGAGTGAGGGTTTCTACTGTTCAAGTGGAGAGGTGACAACACAGCAGACACAGGTGCACAATGCAGCAGAAAGAAGAATTGTGGCCGTAGAGTGGAAATTCCTCAACTTCCCATGTTTGTCACCATTCTTTCTAAAACACGACTTTTACATGCTCATCTTAAGTGAAAAGGAATTGGCAATTGAAGGTCCAACAGCCTCATTGGGGTCTCAGGTCCCTCACACAGAATGCTCCTGCCTGCCCCTGACTCAAGTCCAAATGCTGGCCTCCAAGACTGAAGCTGCACTGAGGCAATGTCCTGAGGGGCAGCAGGGAGATTGGATTTTTTATTTTTTTTTTTTTAATACAGGGGACTTTTGAGTTCAATGTTATGCCGTTATATCTTTATAATCCCCCCTGTATGCACTGAAAGCCATGAGGGTTTCCAAGCATCCAAGCATATTTACAGAACCCAAGTATCATTCTTTGTTCACATCCATTCCTTGAGCAAACCAAGAGGAACCAAAGGATTACCTGGGGGCACCCACGCATCTCCATGGGCACCCAGGATCATCTGTGGAAGACCCAAGCATCTCCACACAGCAGCCATGCACCTCCCTAGAGCAAGCGTGCATCTCCCTGGGGCACAGAAGTGTCGTCTTGGAGCTCCAAAACATCTCCCCACAGTGTTCTAGCATTTCTCTCGAGCACCCACGCAGCTTCCTGCATCCCCACGCATCTCAGCAGGGCTCTCAAGCACCTCCCTCGATCCCACAGGCAGCTCACCCACGTAGCCAGGCATTTCCAGGGATCTCAGGCATCTCCCAGAGCACTCCAGCACCTCCCCAGGCCATGCAAGCACCACACTCGAGTACCCAAACATCTTCTTGGACATGCTCCTCACTTCCATTAGACACTAGGCACCTTCCTGCAGCACCCACACATGTCCCAGGGCAACCAAGGTTGAAATCAAGATCCCAGGGTGCTCCAGGGAGGTGCTTGCGTGCCCTGGGAAGACCCTGGTGTGCCCAAGGGGATTTTGTCTCCTCCAAGGCTCTGCAGGGCTGATGCAGGGAGGTACTTGTGTGCCCCAAGGCCATGTTTGGGTTCTAGAAGGAGGACCTTGCTTGTTCCAGGGGGATACCTGGTGACTCAGCCAGACACTAAGCAGACCTGGGGAGAGGTCTGCATGCCTCAGGGTGTGCTTGGCTTCCCAGGGGAGATGCTTGGGTGCTGCAGTGAGATGCTGGAGTGCTGTGGGGAGGTGTGTTGGTCCTCCAGGCAGATGCTTGTGTCTCCTGGGGAGATGCTTCGGTGCCTCATGGAGATGGATGGGTGCCAACGGGTGATGTTCCTGTTCTCCGGGGAGGGGTTGAGTCTTCCAAGGAGATGCTTCTTTCCTGTGGGAGATGCTTGGGTCATCCAAAGAGGTGTTGGGATGAAACAAGGGAGGTATTTCCGTGCTTTAAAGCTGTGCTTTGGTGCTCTGGGGAGATGCTGAAGTGCTCTACGTAGGTTCTTGACTTTGCCAAAGACATGCTTTTTTGGTGTAGGAGAGTATTTCAGTGCATCTGGAGTGAAATGCTTGAATGCTAAGAGGAGATGCATGGGTCCACCAGGAAAATGCTTATGTCCCCTGGGAGGATGCCTGGAAGATGCTTACGCACCCCATGGAAGCTGTTGGGTGCCAAGGGAGGTGCTTCCCATCTCCAGTGACCTGTTTGGGTGCCCCAGGTGGGGGTTTGGAGCCCTGGGGAGATGCTTGGGTTCTCCACTCAGATGGAGGAGTGCTGTGGGGAGATTCTTGGGTATTTCAGTGAGGTGCTTGTGTGTTCCAGGAAGGTGCTTCTGTGCTGCAGGGAGATCCTTTGGTGACAGAGGCAAAACAGTTTGTGAACAGGGGATAGCTTTGTGTGCTCCAGGGAGGATTTTCTTTTGCCCCACAGGTATGCTTACGTACTGCAGGGAGATGCTTGTGTGCCCTGGGAAGTGAATCATAGCCCCAGGCACCCAGGGACATTCCTGAGGAACCAAGCACCACCCCAGAGAACCCAGGCATCTTCCTGAGTCACTCCAGCAGCACCACTCAGTACTCACTGAGTACCACCTCTCAGGAAACACCAACATCTTCCTGGGCAACCCACGCACCTCCCTTGAACGCACTAAGCAGGAAAGAGCAATGCTAAATAACCATGATAGCCAGAATGCACAAATACTGCCTAACAGTGACACAAAGCGCTATAAGACAAAACTTACCTCCACCAAATCCGTTTTGTCATAGTCTTCCTGATGTTTGTAAATAGATTGATTAATCTGGGGTGTTTCTGGGCAGAGAGGTGGGCTACAAGGGGAGACGGTGTTTCTGGGGGTAGGGGTGTGCAATAAGGCGGGCGGGGGGATGTTTCTGTGCTTAGGGCTGCACAACAGTGGGGGGTGTTTCTGGGATATGGCTGCGAAACAGGGGGGATGTTTCTGGGGATAGGGCTGTGCAAAAAGGCGTGTGTGTTCCGCACCCCTACCCCCCAGAAACGCCCTCCCTATCCCCAGAAACACAACCCTCCTTTTTGCACTGACCTACATGCAGAAACACACATCCCCCGTTGTTGTGCACCCCTAGGCCCAGAAACACCCCCCCGTTTCACAGCCCTACCCCGAGAAACATCCCCCTCCCCCCCATGTTGCGCACCCGTAACCCCAGAAACATTCCCCCCCCC
>NC_048916.1:27583-46737 GCF_011077185.1 Oxyura jamaicensis
CTTTTGGGCAAACGTAACCCCCTACACATTCCCCCCCCCCCCCCCCCCCACTGCAGCTTATTGCACACCACTATCCCCCGGAAACAGCCAAGCCAGCATCAGCTGCAAATCCAGCATCAGGATTGACATTGGCAAGGGATAATAAATCAGTAGGTTGTACAAAAAAGTTCCCATGAAATGTATGTATAGAAAGACCTAGAAGCAGATGAAATAATTCAGACAATGAGGTTGTAACAGCATGTGGTGCTTTTGCTCGGGTGGGCGGCCGAGCTCCACCACAACCGCTCTCTCACTCCCCCTCCTCAAAGAGGAGCGGGGAGAAAATACGATGAAAAGGGCTCAAGGGTCGAGATAAGGATGAGGAGATCGCACAGTAGTTATCTTGACGGGCAAAACAGACTCAGCATAGGGAGATAGTAAGATTTATTGCCTATAGGGAGATTGTAAGATTTATTGCCTATTACTACATTACTATTATTACAAGCTAGAGAAGTGAGAAACGAAAGAAACTAAAAGTACCTTACCCCCCCATCCACCCTCTTCCACCTCCTCCCCCCAAGCGGTGCAGGGGAATGGGGGAGTGGGGGTTATGGTCAGTCTATAGCGCTTCTTCTCCACCGCTCCTTCTCAGTCACTCTCATCCCCTGTGCTGTGGGGTCCCTCCCACGGGATGCAGTCCTTGCTGAACTGATCCGGCGTGGGCTTCCACAGGCAGCAGCTCTCCAAGAACTGCTCCAGATATGGGTCCGTACCCTCAGGTCCATCCCTCAGGAGCAAACTGCTCCAACCTGGGTCCCCCACGGGAAGCAGCTCCTGCCAGGTCACCTGCTCCTGCGTGGGCTCCTCTCCACGGGCTGCAGGTCCGGCCCGGAATCTGCTCCGGCAGGGGTCTTCCACAGGCCGCAGTCTCCGTCAGTGCAGGTCCACCTGCTCCACCGTGGTCTCCTCAACAGGCTGCAGCGTGGAACCCTGCTCCACCGTGGTACTCCATGGGCTGCAGGGGGACATCCTGCTTCACCATGGTCCTCACCACAGGCCGCAGGGGACTTCTGCTCCGGCGCCTGGAGCACCTCTCCCCCTCCTTCTTCACTGACCTTGGTGCCTGCAAGGCTGTTCCTCACTCCTCTCACTCTCCCAGCTGCTGTGCGGTGCAGCATTTTTTTTCCCTGTCTTAAATATGCTCTCACAGAGGCACAAAGCATCACTTATTGGCTCAGGTCTGGTCAGCAGTGGGGCCCTTACCAAACATGGGGCATAGATCCTTCTCACAGAAGCCACTCCTATGGCCCCCTGCTACAAAAACCTTGCCACGTAAACCCACAACACAGCATTAAAAACTTCCTTCAGTAATTAAAGCCCACAGTCCTTATGTTTTAAAAATACAGTAAAAAATATTTATCCCAAATATTAAGCAGAATCAGTTATTATAGGAATCATCACACCTTTCAGAGTGATCCCATACATTTCACATTCAATTTGGAATGCTCCAAACTGAACAATGCTCTTACACTACACATCTCAACTTCGTTGAAATGAGATGGTGCAGTCTTAACTAAAAACTGAAAAAAAATATAATAATAATAATAATAAATAATAATAATAATAATAATAATAATAATAATAATAATAATAAACTAATATCCAAATAGCACATACTGATGTAAAGGTGACAAAAATCTGATTCTTCAGTGAAAGAAACAGACTGAAATTTAATCTTGTTTAAGACTAAACACATTCAAAAAGACAGTTAACATGTTTTCCCATATGTAAGATTATTTACAATATATCTTTTGTGCATCTTGTGCACATAATTGCCACAAAACCAATTTTCTTCGTAAGGTATCTTTAAAGGTCTTTCTGCAACTTTTCAGCCTGAGCAGGATTATGGATATGATGATAAGACAGATAGTAATAGATGCACCCAGCAGAGTATTTGGACTTGCAAGCTGTGAAGGAAGAAAAGATGTTGTTAGAAGGTAAACCATGAGGTCAGGACGTTAAGATTGTGTATAATGTTCTTCAAGTCACATCAATATTAACCTTTTTCCTGATATGAACTATGCAGTATTAGCTGCATTTACAAGAGTGCATAAAGACTTACAGGAAAAGCAAAGAGTGCCCGGCTCAGTTCTGTAGGATTCATGCCTGACCCCACTAAATGAAAAATGCAGTACCCACTTTTTGTTGTTGGAAACTAAGGAAATCAGTGTGTTGAATCAAGAGCAACAGGTAGTGTATTCGGGATTCTCATAACTTATGTCTGAGGAAGAGAAAGAATAATAGCACCTCACATCTGAATTGCATGGTCCTTCATTAATGTGCTCTTTGAGGTGTGATCGGTTCAGGCACGCATAAAGCCAGAATAAAATTTTTTTTGTGTTACATCCACTACTGCCTTTGTAGTAAATGAATGGGGAATATCATTTAAAAGCAAAGATGCCAACTTGGTATGTTACTTTTTTCTCTGATTTTTCATTACAATAAATGTTATTTAACATCTCAAAAAAAAGCCATCCTTTGTTTATTGAAGGTTTTCCTGAAAATACTGTCAATTAATAATACCACTGGTAATTCAGAGGGAACAATACAAGCAAAATACAAAACCTTGAACAAGCAGTCCAATTTTATAGTAGCGTTAAAGCTCACCACTCTTTCTGACCTGTTCTCGGAAGTACTGCTTTTCTTTTACTTTTTCCCTTTGTATCTTCTTATGTTTCCACAGTGCCCGACACATTTTTGGTATTACTTGATATTCAATTCAGAACTTTTCTAGAGTATCTCAATAGGGTTCATCCTTATCCCCTCAGTTGTTGATATCTTGGAATCACTCTCCACAGAAGAGGGAGTCCTCTCGAATTGCTGCTTTGTTTCCCATAGAAGATCATAGACACAGGTTACAGCACAAAAATTCCTATGCTGAAACACACTTTAAAGGGTCTTTGATGTTCTAATAGCTAAAAGCATTTTGTTTATCCAGAGTTGTGCCTGTAAGCTGAACAAAACCTAACTTTACTTGACATACAGACCTTTACATTACCCTTCACATACAGACCCTATCCCCTAATATCATAGACCTGGTATATTACACCACATTCACTGAACGTAAGATTTCAAAAAAATCATATCAGCAAAAAACCCTTCAATCTTAACAACTAATATTTGTGAAAGAAATGAATCAAGAAGTGATCTACACAATTTCACAATATTTTTGTAGGCCCAAATGTGTTTCACAACAAAGCAAAAAAACAAACCAATTATATTATTGAACATTTTGTGATAAATGATTGAGTCCCAAATAGGATTCTAATTAAAGTTTGTAATTTATTAAGCGAATAGAGGCAAGCAAACAGCGCTGGGTGCGCCGGTAGTCTCTGCTCCACCAAGACACACTCCTGTTACATCAGGCGGCTGGTTTTTATGCTCCTAGACTAATACATATTCATCACTACTCCTAGAAAAGGCAGGGTCATTATAATTAGTTCCCGGAATCCGAACCCTCTCCCGGATGCATGCGTATCAGTCTCTGGTGGTCCCTCTGCGGTCGCTCGTGCTGAAGGCTCGTAGTCTTCCTCCCAGGCTTTGTCCTTCGGTCGTCCTTCAACTCCCCCTTTCTCCTTATTTGGTGATCTCTTTGGCGGATATCAGAGGCTTGCACAGCGTCCCACACAAAAATCAGCAGTTTCCTAAAAACTCCTTGGCTCTCTTATCTCCCAGACCCAAGTCTCAATGTTCGCCCTTCAAACCCTCTATTTACACAAATTGCTGGACCCTTCCTTTGCGTGATACAAGAACTATGTACACTAATCACTCTGTTTTTCTTAGATAGAAGGTTATATTTAATCATGCGGCCCTAGCATTGTTCCATACTGACACAAATCAAATTAACACATCTCAAAATTTTTTTTGACATTCAGTGAACACATTTATATTCTTTCCTTAAAACTAAGTGACAACTTATGTTTTCTATAAAGCTGGCAATAAGTTATATTGTGTTCATTAAAAAAAATCTAATTCACAGTTACATGATTAAAAACTGACAATTCAGAAAAAAATAGATTAAATACAGCTTCCAAATGTAAGCATCATACAGCACACATCATTAAAACGCCTACCATTTTCTGTGGTACTGACACATAGTTTGGGTATCCAAGGACATCTTTTATGAAGTTGTTATCACAGTTTTTTCCAATCCAAATATAAAAAGCCTGTAGGATGTCGGAATCATTTTTAGTAAAGGCCATTTCATAGGCTGCCTCCCTCATTTTAGAGAAAGAGACAAATAGTAATGAAATTGTAATATTACCAGGAAACACCAGTCATGCAAATTGATCACCTGAGAGCTCCAGTTGCAATTCACATCTCTATATTCATTATTTGTACACTGACTTAGTAATAATTGGTACCATTTGGAAAAAATATGATTAAATGTCCAAAACCTAGTTAAAACACAAATACCAAAAGGATGCAGGCCATGTCTATATTGGTACAATTAATATATGTTACCTCCTAAAATACAAAAACTAG
The DNA here is from genome assembly GCF_011077185.1 of Oxyura jamaicensis. Lineage (NCBI taxonomy): Eukaryota > Metazoa > Chordata > Aves > Anseriformes > Anatidae > Oxyura > Oxyura jamaicensis. Next base: position 32,108 of record NC_048916.1, read on the forward strand.
ATTTTTATAAAGTCACACCACTCCGTCAGTTACTGCACACTGACTTCCAATCTCAACAAGCTATAGTAAAGCACTAATTACCAAAACACATTAAAATAATTATTTTGTACATCTGAAGACAGAAACTAATTTGACATTCACACTCAGCCCCTGAACTTCAATGCACTTTCCTTCTACAGTGCCATTACAGCAGCCTATTTTATTGCATTATTAGAGTAGCATAATGTTATATCCCATTAAGTGTTTTTAGGGTAATTCCTATGATTAACTTATAATAAAATAAAATATAATAAATAATAATAATAATAAAATAATAATAACTGTATTTACAGGTTTTATTCCCTCTTTGCAAATCCCTCAACTCTTGCAACTCTTATGCCGCATGAGCCACATAGCATAAAACTACTTACATTTGTGTGTAACTGAAAAAGTTCCTCCCTCAATGACAAGTGCTTTGTTATAGGCAGACCATAGTACATGCAATTCAATAACCATTAAAAGAAAATTTTCAAAATGTAAATCCATTATTTCCAGAAAAAAAAAAAAAAAAAAAAAAAAAAAAAAACACCTTGATATGAACTCCTGGCATATTTCAATTTGTCTAGCATGAAAAAATGAACCTTTGAAACCTTAATATGCAATCTCAATTAGAGATTTTCCACAGATCAAAAATATGAAAGCCTTTTACTGGAACACAGAGAGAGTATTCCCAGGCTACTTAGGATGCTGATTCATTATACTGCTAAGGTTGAGTTGGCTGCTTTCAACAATTCAGCATTATTTTATTTTTTATTTTTTAAAAACAGGAATGTGCAAAAACAGTCACTTACTGAACCACAATCCATAAGAAAAGCTCATTCTCTTGTCAACTTCTCTGCAGATAATTTCTGAAGAGGAGGCTGAGGAACAACTCTGTCATTTATATGTATTATGCTCTGTAAAGAAAACAACAGTCTATAATACTGTAATAATAAATTGGAATTCACTATTTTTGTCTTAAGCAGGTGTGATAAAATAGGAAGAAAAACACTGGTAATCTCTACAAATGTTTTGAGAATTCTCATATAACAAAGTGCCATCTAAAATGTTCACTTAGATCAACCAATTTGTTTAAAAACACTTTCAAACTAATATATGGGAATGGCTACACAGCACTAAAATTGATCTGATCAAACAATCTGGTAAGAGCAATGCTGAAGAAAACAAAACACCAACAAATAAATTCCCAGCATAATTTCAGATTGAAGCTGACTGTGATAAGACTGCGTCCCCTTTTGGATAACATAAATAGACTAAATATTAAGTCTGACTTCTTGTATCTAGCTTTACTTCTTACTATTAGAAATAAATGCATCCATTTCATAGGCTGCCTCTCTTCATGAAGGGCTTACTAATAAAAACTTGTTTTGTAAAAAAATACTTCCTCAGTCTGATCATGACAATCTAGAAGTATAATTATTGCTTCATTCACATCAGTCAGAGGAACGACTGAAAGTCTGTTATTTCATGCAAATTTATCTGGTTTCAATATACAATACCTAGTATTCTCTACCAAATTTTATCCATTTCCCCCTGAGAGTTCTAACACACAAAAACACTGGATAGCCATCTAAGACATACAATCTTCTCTGTTTTCTTTATATAATTGAAAAACATGAAATTATCGTGAACACTGAAAGAAGGTGAAAAAAACCACAGATCTCTTCATAACATACTATGGTACCTGCATATAAATATATATGTGTGTGTATATATATATATAATAACCTATGGAAAATGCCCAGTTTACATTCCAGTAACAAGTTTTAAATAAATTACTGCAGCACATTAAGCGACACTCCATTAAAACTAGAAAATATTACAAAACAGGCTTCGTACATTACCTCATCAGTTAGCTTGTCTATTCTGTACAAGTTGGGATGTATCACTTTCATCAAGTGAATGAGAGGCTGACTCTTTATCTGGCACATGGCATATACACGATCATCCAAGCGTGTACTAGTGCCTGTTCCAAAGGCTTTCTGTAAGAAAATATTGATAATCATGAAACCTATATTTTATGTCACACCTAAACAGTATATTTCCTATTTTGAGGGATTGTCAATTAAAGATAACAAAGCTTTTGTTATCATCTTACCTATGCATCTTACATAGAACATGCATCTTACCTAGATACATCAGAAAATCCCAATTTATTATAAAAATGTATGCTATGCTAGAAAATTCCCAATTAAATACAAGTTGAATACCTTTAAAAACTTTATCCATTCTCCTTACTGATGAAAAAGAAAGATTAAAAAAAAAAATCCCCACTTTGTGTAAAATGTTTATGTGGTGGGACCAGCATTTCACATTTTCATGCTTTATGAGTGGCCTTTGAAATTCACTGAAGACGAGAGCCCAGCAGGGTTCAGGGTTCAAAAATGATACTCAAGTGGATAGTAAGATGGAACCTGATTTTATATTAGCAAATGGTAAGGAAAAGCTCTGGGATGGAAATAGACTTCCGTATCTTATAGCAGAAACCAGGCTCTCATAGAATAAAGGTTTATTTCGTAACTCTCCATCCTATTGGATTTTTCAGCTCTCCCCTAGAAGCAACTGATAAGACTATTCTCTCAGTAACAACACAATGGAGAAAGCACCGTCTTCTGATTGAATGGAGAATATTCCTACAAGCAATATGCAAATTCACCTCTCCACCAAAGCTGTGGATGCAAGTCCTCTTTTTCCAGTTCTAGTTTCTTATTATTGTTAATAAAGGTAAAACCTCTATAAATTCCTTCTCTTCTCACCAGCTCTTACTCTAAGCTATCTTTTACCCAGATTCTCCTGACACTAAATGGGTTGTTTTTTTCCCCACTACTTATGTCAGTGTTAAGAAGTCCTAATGAGTATATTAGAGGCTAAAATCATCACACAGCCAAATGAAAAGAAATTATTATGATCATATTTCTTACAGAATTTACATAAATCTTTGTTTCTAAGAAGAAAAAATGAACACAACTGTCAAGCAGTAAGTATCTTGAAGCTATGAGATTTACTGAAGATAAAACCCTGCAGTAAACTCTCCTAATATTTAAGTATGATTTTTGTTAACACAAAAGATATTAAAAAATCAAAAAGCAGTGCCTGAACTTTAAGTGAACTTTAAACTATTCATTTTAGTTTCTTTAATATGTTTCATTTCATTTCCATGGAAATTAAATTTTCCTTCTTAGTACCTGAAAATAGAAACACATGCACTGAAAACCATATGATTTTTCTTCACAAAATAAAATGAAGTACTTATGAGAGACTTACAACAACCCCTTGGGCAACTTTAATTAGTTGCCAAAAGAATCTAAGAATTGCTGCTACAATCTATATTATGATTTTCACTGTAAAATCAAGTAACAAAATCTATTTTAAAAAGTCAAGTAAAACCAAAAAAACTATTCAGGCACTAATCAGTTAAAATAAGCTTGCTCATTTTTTGTTTCTGTCCTGTAAGTTCAAAAAGGAAAACTGTCTTTTGATAATTATAGGAAAGGATTCCTCCAATGGAACAATGAATCAAACGTCACTGCTACTAGCTTATACCTACCTGTTTGAGAAGAGCCAAAACATACAAGGGAAACAACGAGGGAATTTGGTGCTATCAGTATGGACTGGCAGATTTGAGGCAGCTGACATATACGCAGACAAAGAGTCTACCACAGCATTAACTATGGCACCTCTTGCATCTGAAAGATTAGATGAAACTGAGCGATCCACCGCTGTTGGATTAGAAGAATAAAAAAGGCTAGTAGAGTTGACCTCATTTGTTTCATTTTCCATACAGATGCTTCCTTTTCCAATGCTTAAAAAAATAAAAATAGGAGTTGTAACACTTGATTTAAACTGTAGTATGAACACGAGACTATGTACACATCATGTTTCAAATATTATGCAAGTAGGTTAGCTATTGATTAAACTATTCACTATTGTATATCCAAGATGATTTGAAACAATTATTGTGACCAAAAAAAAAGTCAAAAATAATGTTCTCTCATCCTTTCCATGGCATAACAGTTTGTGCAACTTAAGTTCTATCTTTCTCTGCTAAGAAAAAGCTGCAAATCTTTTGGTTGGAGTGAAGCCACCTGCTGGACTGAATGCGCATTTGAGACAAGATACAGAAGTACTGTTCCTTTTTTTTGTAATTCATTTGGCTACTAATATACCACCTCCAATCCAATACCCCTGTTCTTTACTGATATCAACTTCTAAGTCAATTCCTATGCAGTATTAGCTGCATTTACAAGAGTGCATAAAGACTTACAAGATCAAAGAATTCCTGAAGCAGCCTGTGCTTTTCAAAGACAGACAACACTTTGGGAGGAATTAATACATATAGTAGGCACTCCTTACCAAGAGAAGCTAAATCAGAATATTGTGAACTTAAGAGAAATAAATCCACAGCAATCTGTTGGCCTGAACAGTCCAATGCCAACTTCTTATAAAAAATCAGACCAAGATGTTGGACCACCTTTGATGAAAAAGTTACACGGGATAGAATTAAAATAGTGATTGTGCTTCCATAAGAATTTAAGGAACAACAGATTTACTGTTCAATAGCAAAGTATCATAAGCAAGTTTCATTTAAGCAAAATTTTACAGGCATTTCAAAATACCTGTAGAAATTATTTAATGTTGCACATTCTTTTAGATCATCTTTACAAGCAGGTTTAATACTCCCTTCAAAAAAGTTTACACTCTCATACAAATAAACATTCACATAACTCTAACATTTACTAGATACTTTTTTTACAATGCCAAAAATAATAAGAAATTGCGTTTTAGACGTACAGTGTCATATATACATGATATATATACATATTCAAAGCCTTGGTTGATAATAAATTAATAATAACTTTTAAAACTACATTGTGTTGAACAAAGTGTAATATTTTTATCATTAAAAAGTAACACTGGAATTGCACATTACATATAGTCTTGAATTAAAAGGGTTTCTTTAGATCTATTTTGAATATTTAACTGTTTCAATGTAGTGATGTATTTTGAGTAGTCATACCTCTTTGCTTTCATGGAGATTTACAACTAAACTATCTGCTGTAGGAAGGAAAATATCTGTAGGGAAAAGGGAAAAAAAACTTTAGTACATAAAAAACAACAACAACAAAAAAAAAAAAGCATTAAAATAGAACAAAACAGCTCATTGCCCATAGATATAAGTGCCACCAAATAAGGTCCACTTTTCTGATAACATATTAGAGCGAAAAGCAGTCTCAGCATAGCTTGCTTTGTTAAAAGAAAAAATATATATATTTGAATTTAAAACACCAAATGTTAAAACACCAACTATTCTGCAAAAAGTATATGACTATTTTTGAAAAATATATTCCCTCACATTTTAATAACATTACCCTAATACCAGAATATGAAAGACAACCCTTCTATTGGAGTTTAAAAAAAAAAAAGAGAGAGAGAGAGACTCTCAAAAATGTAGTTACTTACCATCAATATCTGAAAAAATCAGCATCTGAGGCTGAGATAATGTTATGAATGAGGCTGTCAAATGTTATGAACCCTATTCTAGTTCTTGAGTCTCCAGGCAGCCTGAAACATTAAAACAGAACAAAACAAACCATTAAGCCCTAAATTTCTCTAAACCAAAATCCAGTGTCTCTACAATGCAATATTTAGTCATCTTGTGGACCATATTTTTATACAGAGCATTAAAAACACAGACAGAAATACTAAATGGGATTTCTAGAATTTGGAGACTAAATGGGCCTGCAAACAGAACTTGTCAAGTGCTGAAAACCTTGACTTTCAACACAAGAAGCAAAAGTCGGTTCTTGCCATCTGGATATAAATTAATTGGACATACTGATTTTTGAGTAGGCTTTGCATGAGATTTCATGAATTTTCCTAAAAAATAAATGAGTATGCTTCTGAGAATCTGTTAACAAAATACCAGTAATACTCTGAACAAAAAATAATACTATAATAAACGTAAGAGAGGAATTATATGCTGGTGTCATTACCAGAAAGCAAAATTTTCTAAGACAACTTTGTAGAAAATAATTTTCAGAGTTTCATTCTCTTCAGGATGAAAAATTAGTTTTCAAAAGACAAGACCATAGTGAAGCCTCACATAAAAGCACCAAAAAAAATTGCATACAGATTGTTCCAGTGCAAAACTTAGGAACATACAGAAAGTGGCACAAAACATCTTACCTTTATATCCAAAGTGATATCAAGAAATGCCTCATACGTATCCGAAACTGCTTTGCAATTCAAGCACTTTACTGGAAGCAAAATATAAGTGCTTAACAATATGTTAAGAAGGAGAGTACCTGTCCAAATTCAAGTTGTTGATAGATACTACTTTAGACGAACTACAGACTGCTTTACTACCAACAAAAGACATAGATAAGTTCTACGCCCAGGAAGATTCTTTAAAGTACCTCCTGATCTTAGAAATCCTCCAAATATTTGATGAATGATGGTGGTAGCTTGAGAAGGTCTGTCCAGTCTGGAAATAAATTATAATCAGACCTCAGAAGATTTAAAGCACACAGTTAACTCTTCAAACGGTTTTATGAAAACCAAGGATGATGTAGACTTTCATTTTTGATAGCAAATAAAGGTCTAAAAGGGGGTAGAGATTATTTTTGTTAGTAAATAAAGGACTAGAAGGTGCCAGGGAACATATAAAAGTGAATTAGTTTATGCTTACTTGGTGCTTCTATTCAAGCATGCTTCCTGCATTGCATCAACAGTATAGCGCAAGAACTCGTGTGCGTCTTCTTGACTGCCAAAACGGAAATGTAGTCCTATTCCTAAATAGGAAGATGATAGTATTTACCTTGTTTAAAAATTAAATAATTCTTGTATTTCTAAAATCTCTCTTCTTTATAGTGTTAAAACCATTTATACACATCAAATAATTATTTGAAGATTACAAGATATCGAAAAAGAAACATCTGAAGCCACTTACGACTGAGATTATTGATAACATGCGTAGGCTCGATGGCATCAACAGTGCAACGCAGGGCCTGGTTAATGTGAGTCTCCATCGTGCACATCATGCAAAAATCTTGTTCACGACCTGAAGAGTGAAAGAAGAAAGCATCCCAGTCTAGCAAAACATACAGAATTACAAACAAACATATAAGTAAACTTTAAACTATAGATACAATATCCACTCTCCTTGCTACATTCTCTTCTCCCAAGATGCCAATGTCCCAACAGTCTTGTAACATCTCATTTAACACAACCTTATAGAATAAAAATATCCATTAAGCCTGTATTCAAGTGCATTTTGTGGTGAGAAATCTAAAAGACTACTGCAAAGGCTGACAGGAATGTGAACACCACAGGCTGCAAAATATATGAGGAAAGAATATTTGACATTGATGATACAGCATTAAGAGAATGTACGTTATTTTCAGCACAGTGCTGTCAGGTGAGCTTCATGATACAGAACTACGAGTCCTTTGGGAGAAAGGAAAAGTTAAAGTTATGTATGTAGTAGTACTTCTACCCTCCTTTTTTCAACAGGATTCTTAATTGAAACCATTTCTACATACGGTAAGAAAACAGTTACTTTTCTAGGTATCAATACAAAGATACCAGCCTAAAAAGCATACAGCTTTAGTACAACATTTAGTTTACAGTACAACATTTTATTTAGGACAAAATCAGTCTAGATTTTAATACAGTCCCACAGAAAATTGTAGTCATGTTCATAAGAGCTCCTATTGCTTTCTATGTTGCTGTTGTTGTTGCTTTTAATTGGTTCAACAACAAACATACCATTTATTGTAGTGCATTATGGAACCTAGGCTGTGAAGACTAAAGACCTATGATGCAAACATCCTAAATTTTATTGCCTTTCTACCAGCAGGAAGCCCAAATAGTCCAAACGCCAAATGTTCATTAAATGCATTACTGTCCAATGCACTTCATTATTCCCATGAAGCAAGAAATGATCCATTAAAGAAAAAAAAAAATGGTGTATTAAATGCACTCCATATGCTATTCTGAGCCCACTGCTAATACAATGTTCAAAGTCAGCTTCTACAGGTACAATCAGGCAAGTAAGTTTGTCTCACAGAATCACAGCTGTTCTTTCACCTTCAGAGCTATCCAACAGATTTAAAATACTGTTAGAAAGTACTCACATGACTGGCTGTGCTCAAGAGAAAGCATGTAATTGGCAAGTGGGGGTGTGTACGTCAAACACTGGAGAGTAGCATTAAGAAAACACGTTGCCAAGATTGTACAGGCCAACTCCAACACTTTGTGTTTCTTGCCAATCCATACAAAGCTTCTCAGGTGGCAAAAGAATCTTTTGTGGCGGAGCAATTCCATCATTAATGACTGCAAGGAAGTTACATTTAAAAAGAGATTTTGTTTGTTTGTTTCTAAGACAGACAGTTAAAACTACTATTCTGCAGGAGCACCTAGAGGAACTAGCTACAATCCAAACCAGAAAACCTTGTTGCAGACAGCTTTACTACTGCCAAATTCAAATTGGCTGCTCAACACAATGTTTTGGGGAAAAAAAAAGGTTTAGTCAACCACTTTAATTTTTCTAAGGCAAGGCTAACTGCCATTCTGTTTTTAGTACCTAATGCCAAGTTCCTCTCCATCTATAATCTTTAACCTGATTAACTCAACTACTGTTTTTTTCTTATTATAATTTAAACCACAAGCTTAGACTTGAAATTATATGGTAATAAATGCAAGGACAATGTAAAAACAAGTAACTGGGAATGACGGTACCCCTACAGATATCAGATCTTTTCCTGAGCAATGTTATCATTCAAACACCTGTGAATAATGGAAGCTGTGAATAGCAACAATCAAACACTCTGCTTTGCAAAACGGAAAAGACATGGATGAATCTGTGCATTACAAAAAGCTCCCCGTATTTCTCTGTCAACTGTAAATATATCAAAATTAATTTCTGTAACATCAGTCACTTCAGTTGCCTTAGGGGATTCACTTTTGAAGTCTTTATTCACAGTAGTCCCATTCTCTATCAGTGCAACAAGTAAGAACTGCATTTTCTACTTTTGCTTTGAAGAAAATGGAGGCAGGATAATCTTCTGCAGATGCTATCCGGCCCCAGTTTGCTGTGCATGACATCAGGTTCTTAGTACTCGGTTTCTTGGATGTGCCAGACCGCCTTGAAGATGGCTTTTTAGACTTTGAAGATTTGGGCTTGTTAACAATGGTCATTGTTCACATCTGCAACACAGACAAAAGTTCTGGTTGACGTAAGAATATCAAGAAGCATTCCAAGAAGAAAAGAGTAGTAGAAGTACTGTCACTTAATCTCAAAGAAACAGCCTTAAGAACTAAATCATTGGTATGAATTATTTAAAAAGAATCCCCAAAGTAAACACACAAAGTAAAAAAATCCATCAAAACTCTATCAGTATTACTTTTAGCTTCTGCAGAACTAGTGGCTGTTGCAATTATCTATTGCTGGTGCTAGTAACGGAACACTATTGCTTTAAGGCCTGCATTTGTCTGTTTCGTGTGCACAAATTTACCTACATTTCGCTGCTACTTTTCTTCTGTCTTTCCAGGGCTCACCCTCTACCTCACTGTCTACTGCACCACTCATGATGGGTTTGTTATGATTCTAAATGAGCCTAGCTTTTAAACACACCTTTTCTGGGCGTCAGTTTGTGATAGCAACTTAATTTGTGAGGGCTCTTCAGTCTACACCATGAGGTTGCTTTTTCCAGGTGAAAAAGCGGAGCCGTAAGTGGCAGTTCACTAAAGCTCTGGCATGTTGAGATCTGAGAGGAGAGATGTTTGGCCCTCCTTTTCACTCCTGGGAACACATACCTCAAAACCCACAGAGGATGGGATAGATCTCAGAGACATCTTGGGAAAGGAGAGTATGAAGAGCATGTTTGTACATGTATTTCTCCCTGGGCTTCTTCTGCTTCTCCAAGAAGTACTTGTTTGAATATAACTTTGGCAGCAGTACTTATGGTGTTTTGCACCTACCATATTTAAAACTCCTAACTGAAAAGTTAGACTAAAAAGCATCTCTTTCTGTTTGTCCTGGTTTCAGTTAGGACAGTTATTTTTCCTCCTAGTAGCTGGTAGGGTGCTATGTTTTGGTTTAGGATGAGAAGAGTGCTGATAACATGCTGATGTTTTAATTGCTGCAGAGCACTGCTTATACTAAGCCAAGGACTTTTCAGCTTCTCACTCTGTCCTGCCAGCGGGCAGGCTGGGGGTGCAGCAAGAGCTGGGAGGGGACAGACCCAGGACAGCTGACCCAAACTGGCCAAAGGGGTATTCCATCCCATCTGACGTCATGCTAAACAATATATAGGGGTGGCTAGCCGGGGTGGGGGGCCGGCTGCTCGGGGTTGGGCTGGGCATCGGTCAGCGGGTGGTGAGCAATTGCATTGTGCATCACTTGTTTGTACATATTATTATTATTATCATTATTATTTTCTATCTTAATAAACTGTCTTTATCTCAACTCACAGGCTTCACTTTCCCGTTTCTCTTCCCCATCCCAGAGAGGGAGGGGGGGAGGGTGAGCGAACGGCTGTGTGGTGTTTAGCTGCCAGCCAGGTTAAACCACAACACTGTTCTACATTGTAAAGTCGCACGTTTTCCTCATGCAAAACAACAGGGGAATGTAAGCTAGAAAAGGAAATGCTGAATGTAAAACAAAACAAAACAAACCTCAGCCCTTAGGACAAAAGCCAATAACTGATACTAAGTCCTTTTTCAAATGCTGATTAGGTTCCAAGATGATACCGCTTTTAATAAGTGTAATTGTGTGTCCATAGGCAGAAGCTGGATAATGACATGATCAACTTCTATACTTAATGTTTTGTTACTGTCTACACTGTATTACACGGGGACTTGTTACGTTTAGGGAAACCACTAACGTAATGGAGGGTTTAAAACATAAGGTAGTTTGTTATACCGAAATGACTGAGAGAACAAAGCATAAAGTGTTTTCCGATTTCTAGTACACCTTGATGGCTACCCATTAAACTTAAGACAGCTTAAACAAAGCACGGGAAATAAGAAAACACCTAGTCCCACCAGCTGGCAAATTGTGTGCAGAGGCTGTAATTAGAACTTTTTCCCCTTACATTTTTAATTTAAAATTAATTTGAAATCCATTCTATACACACTTTCCATTCCTGAGAAAACAATACACAAACCTGAAAAATGCATTTAACTGAGAAATGAAGACATCCTTGTCCTATTGGAAGACTAAGGTAACTGAGGCTCTTGGGCTCAGTGATTTTCAGGTAAGTTCCAGTCTTCAACTTGCCCACACCAGTGACAGCTCCTGTTTTCAGATTGAAAGGGAAAATGTTTCAACAGCACATTGAAAACATACTTAACGGACAAGAAACAAAAGCAAGACTGCAGTGAGAAGGAAACAGACAAAAGAATACTGGGGAAAAAAAAAAAAAAAAAAGACAAATTGGTCTTTATATCGACCAACAAGATAAGCCTTACACATTTTTAAGTTTAATTTTGACAATCGATTGATGCGTTACCAGGTATTAAGTACTATTCAAGAGCAAATATTAACACTACGAAGAATAAATCAGATCCACCACCACTTATTCAAAATACATCAATTTCAAATTTGGAGATAACATCCCTCTGAGAAGGAAGTAGAAAAACTATAAATACCGACCCAGTTTCCTCTCCCGATGTTCCATATACATACCGATGCTGTTCCTACACCTACACTCTGAGCATAAATTTATGTTGACATGAGTATCGGGTGTTCTTTCTCTCTCTGTTTGCCTTGAGAGACTCTCCTCCTGTCTGCTGAAAAGTAAACTCAAGATTCCAGATTAGTTAAGAGAGTTGCTATCCCCCCATTCAGAGTTCTGCAGCAGCACCTTTCAGACTTTTTTAGCAGTCTCTTTACAAAACGTTATCACTTATGACCTGGTTCTCAGTACGCGTTTGGCCTCCGCTTAGCAGAGTCAACCACAGCTTAAGATTTTGTACAAGATCCCATTCACGACACTGAGTTTAACCTTGACATAACTGAGTTTAACCTTTAAACTTGAAGCTTCGTTAAAGAATGAAGCAGCACCCAAGCCAGGAAATAGAAATTAATCGTCACTTTACCCTGAAATGCACGTAAAGCCAGTGAGCTATTCTGCGCTGGCCGACGAGGCGGCGGGCAGCTCCCCGGGCCACAGGTCCTGTCACAGGGTGCTGCCGGAGGTCTCCAGGGGTCGGGAACAGCGGCAACAGCGGGGACAGAGAGAACAGCAGCGACAGCAGCCGCCACCTCAGCCGGGGCCGTCTCTACAACTGCCACAACAGCCTCAAAACGCCGCCGACCTCGGAGCTCCCGCGTAACGCCTTTTGAACCTGGCCACAGTGCTCATGGCTAAAACCAGAGCGTTTCCTCCGGCGTGTGTTTACTGGCGGTGCCGGATCGGCCCTCACCCCGAGCTCTCCCTGCCGGGAGGGCTTTGGGGTTGGGGTTTTCCTCCCACCTCCGCCGCGCAAGGTGTCTGCGCTGGGGAGCAGTATCTCGCCCGCGGCGAGAGCCCGAGGGCGCGACACGAAAAAGTCCTGACACGAAAAAGCCCCGACAGGCGGGCGATGCGGCGGGGAGACGGCTCTGAGGGAGCCGCCACTTCACCCCGCCGTCCTCCTGCCCTCCCGGGCCGCCCCGCCGAGCCCCGTGCGCCTCAGGTGCTGCACTGAGGGGGTGGTCGGGCACTGGGACAGCTGCCCAGGGCAGTGCTCATAGCACCGAGCCTGACAGAGGTCAAGACGTGTTTGAACAATGCTCTCAGACATGGGGTCTGATTTTGGGGTGGTCCTGTGTTGAGCCAGGAGTTGGACTCGGTGATTATCGTAAGTCCTTTCCACCTTGGGATGTTCTCTGATTCTAGGTCAGCAATCCATTAGCTGATGAGAAGTGTGGAGTCATTCAAAGGGAAGAGAGAACAAAATACTTCTAGCTTTCAGAAGCGGGTATTTGTTAACCAAACCGATGATTCCTTTTCTTCTAGAGCAAGTAGCAGCAGGGATACGCTTTACAATATGCTGGCAACAAGGAAACGAAGAATTGCAAACAAGACACAGGACTTGAGCAGCAGCTTGTCTACACGCATCAACTTAGAAATGAGCACACAGTTGAGCGCTCATGGAAAAATTGGACAAACTAAGTGAAGACATTGACTGTAAATTCTATAGGTATACACTTCACTATGACATAAGACCTTGGTAAGACCTTTCAGGGAAAAGAGTTGTTGGCATGTAATCTGCAGTAAGCTTCAAATCCCCGAGGATGATTTTGTTGGAACTTTATTCAGCTGAAAACATGGAAGCCTTGTTTCTGCTTGTGTTAGTTACAGCTTGTTGTGGTTTAACCTGGCTGGCAACTGAACACCACACAGCCGTTCGCTCACCCTCCCCCCCTCCCTCTCTGGGATGGGGAAGAGAAACGGGAAAGTGAAGCCTGTGAGTTGAGATAAAGACAGTTTATTAAGATAGAAAATAATAATGATAATAATAATAATATGTACAAACAAGTGATGCACAATGCAATTGCTCACCACCCGCTGACCGATGCCCAGCCCAACCCCGAGCAGCCGGCCCCCCACCCCGGCTAACCACCCCTATATATTGTTTAGCATGACGTCAGATGGGATGGAATACCCCTTTGGCCAGTTTGGGTCAGCTGTCCTGGGTCTGTCCCCTCCCAGCTCTTGCTGCACCCCCAGCCTGCCCGCTGGCAGGACAGAGTGAGAAGCTGAAAAGTCCTTGGCTTAGTATAAGCAGTGCTCTGCAGCAATTAAAACATCAGCATGTTATCAGCACTCTTCTCATCCTAAACCAAAACATAGCACCCTACCAGCTACTAGGAGGAAAAATAACTGTCCTAACTGAAACCAGGACACAGCTCCAGTTTACTTTGGTTGGGAGGGAAGGAATTCCAGGCTAATGTGCTGTACCTGTTCCTTCAGCTCACTGTCCATAAACGGAGGAGCAAATGGAATTATTTTCATCTCCGTGAAATGCAGCACTACAAAGCGGAGTAGACGGCAATCTAGTACTTAATTTTTCTGTAAGCAGAAAACCCACAATCTCAACAACAGTTTTCAAATCTTGTCCTGCAGTAAATGACCAGCTGAGTGAAGCCTGCGTTTAGAGGATGTGCTCCTTCCTTAGATGGAAATAGCTTTTCCTCTTCAGAAGTGCAACTGAGTGGTGGACTGACAGCTACGTAGTTACCTAGTGCCAAAGGGTTTGTGTTGAACGCACAGAAAAATATGCAGCTCCCAACAGTAAAGGATTGTCTGTAGGCATGACACTGAGTGCAGGTGTTGTCCACAGGTTCGTGCCCAGTGCACTGCGCCAATAAGCACCCCGAGTCGGAATGCACACGAAGGTCTTTTAATTACATCATTAATTATACAACTCTGCACAGTCAGGTACTTGGCTATCTTTCGCAAACACACCTCTGACTCTAATCACTGTCACTTATACACAGGAAACTTGTGAAAACTCTCTCTTTGGCTCCTTTTGATTGGTTATTGCAGCTCACCTAACTTATCTCTACTGAGCTTGTGCATTACAGAGGAACAATGTGTTAA
>NC_048916.1:46747-47621 GCF_011077185.1 Oxyura jamaicensis
AACTTATCTCTACTGAGCTTGTGCATTACAGAGGAACAATGTGTTAATCACCTTTAATGAGCAAAAGGTTACTATATGTCAGTCTGGAGCTGGTTTTCTCCTTCATTAATGAAGCACATTAATGAAGGACCATGCAATTCAGATGTGAGGTGCTATTACAGTTCTTTCTCTTCCTCAGACATAAGTTATGAGAATCCCGAATACACTACCTGTTGCTTTCTAGGATCCACAGGCTAAGACAAACCTGGGATTAAATTGCTTTAATAACCTATTGAATGCTCTTGATTCAACACACTAATTTCCTTGGTTTCCAACAACAAAAAGTGGATACTGCATTTTTCATTTAGCGGGGTCAGGCATGAATCCTACAGAACTGAGACGGGCACTCTTTGCTTTTCTGAGTGGATGTTTGACTAACAACTTGTTTTGCCAAACCATCTTATACAAATGTTCAATTGTTTCTCACAGACGTAGAAACATCTTACATATTGATCAGCACAGAGAGCGCCTGAACTCAAGTAGGCTTTCCCTGTGCACGGGTTAGGCTTAAGGGAGCTCATTTCCGACATTAGTCCACATCGACAGGTTTCACAGTTCAAGAGCTGTGCAAGACGCTGTTTAGTGA
This sequence comes from Oxyura jamaicensis, assembly GCF_011077185.1. Classification (NCBI taxonomy): domain Eukaryota; kingdom Metazoa; phylum Chordata; class Aves; order Anseriformes; family Anatidae; genus Oxyura; species Oxyura jamaicensis. The sequence goes on from NC_048916.1 coordinate 47,373, forward strand.
GCCAGCACAGGCTGCTAACATTAATTACCACAGAGCCAGCTCACATTCCCTCAGACTCAATCTAACTTTGTTTCATGTCTTTTAACTTCGGGCAATATGAATATTTCCACGTGTAGCTACACACCTAGGGAGTCATTTATACACAGGAAACTTGTGAAAACTCTCTCTTTGGCTCCTTTTGATTGGTTATTGCAGCTCACCTAACTTATCTCTACTGAGCTTGTGCATTACAGAGGAACAATGTGTTAA
>NC_048916.1:47631-69423 GCF_011077185.1 Oxyura jamaicensis
AACTTATCTCTACTGAGCTTGTGCATTACAGAGGAACAATGTGTTAATCACCTTTAATGAGCAAAAGGTTACTATATGTCAGTCTGGAGCTGGTTTTCTCCCTGGAGCTGGTTTTCTCCTTCTTGTGTTTTCCCTTTTATCCCTTCTCTTCCTTGCTTCTGCCAGCTCAAGGCTACCCGTCTCTCTCTTTCCTTATTTTCTCAGCTAAAAGACTACACCAGCTCCAGAAAGACTACACAAGCTACAGGCCTCCCTATTTTCTGCAAGGTTGCCCCGTTTTTTTCCCAGCTTTGGGACTACACAGGTGTGGTTTGATATTTGCCGGTATAGCTAAAACTCATGCCAGTCTGCACACGCACAGTAAGCAGTAAGATTTAAGGACTGGTTTCGTCTGCTCTTTACATAGTAACATCCTTCTTATGTTTTAGCTATGCTGGAGTTAAATCAACACGAAGTTAAAACTTGTGGAGCAATTGCCTTAAGTGACTAGGCATTATAAGCACACCTCCATCCCAAAAGCTACCCACCTCCAAGGTGCGACCGCCCCTCACTGAGCACGCCCTCCGAATTTCTCGGATCCTGTACCTTTAAACGCAAGCGAGATAATTGCTACCAATCACAACCAAGATATGCATGACTAGAGTCACTCAAGCTCCACGTAAAAGATAGAAAATAATATAAATTGGCTCAAGAGAAAGGGGATGTTAGGGAAGATACCATCACGAAGGATACCTTCTGTCATCAGTCGACAGGCTGAGCCTCTCAGCCCCCTCCCCCCCCCCCCCCGTTGGGACGCCGTGGGGTAAGAGCTGAACGCTTGGTTATAGCAGGCATCTCTGCGGAAACTTAGAAATCTCTAGAGTCTTTATGCTCTTTAATGTCTTAATACCTAGGCTGTGTACCTGTGCATTTCGTGCACGCTAGCTTGCTTTTGCAGACAGTGAATTTATCCCTGGCAATCCAAAGAACCTGTGTACCTGTTGTCGTAATAAATCGCACTTAATTGCATTCTTCCTAGCTGTGATAGTTCTCCTTGAGCACGACTACAGCGAGGGCATGCTGCGTCGTTGGTGAATCCGTGACCGTGATAGTTCAGGACCCTGAATCCGACTGGACCCGTAACGGTCAATCGGCTACAGCCCTTAACGTGACACGACTAAAGGAAGAAGATGACAGGGCTTGCATGCGTTGCATTCGGCTTTGCATGTGAAAACACCCCCACATAATTTCACATGCATTTAACGATTTTATAGGGGGAAAAAAAAAAAAAAAAAAAAAAAAAAACAGGAAGGTGTAGTCTTTCTGTAAGCTACAGCCCTAGATAGTTAAGGCATCAGCATTCATTCCTTTGCTTGACAACAAACCCTTGTTGCGGGGCCAACAAGGCTAGCGTCCTGGTCGGGGTCTGTTACAGACCGCCGAACCAGGACGAGGAGACGGATGAGGAGTTCTACAGGCAGCTGGCAGAAGTTGCGAATTCGTCAGTGCTGGTTCTCATGGGGGACTTCAACTTCCCTGACATATCCTGGAAGCATAACACAGCCCAGAGGAAGCAGTCTAGGAGGTTTCTGGAGAGCGTGGAAGATAGCTTCCTGACACAGCCGGTTAGTGAGCCTACCAGGGGTGGCGCCCCGCTAGACCTTCTCTTCACAAACAGAGAAGGACTGGTGGAGGATGTGATTGTCGGGAGCTGTCTTGGGCAGAGTGACCATGAAATGGTGGAGTTCTCTATTCTTGGCAAGGCCAGGAAGGGGACCAGTAAAACCACTGTATTGGACTTTCGGAGGGCTGACTTTGTGCTGCTGAGGACACTGGTTGGTAGAGTCCCTTGGGAGGCAGTTCTGAAGGGCAGAGGAGTCCAGGAAGGCTGGGCGCTCTTCAAGAGGGAAATCTTAATGGCGCAGGAATGGTCTGTCCCCACGTGCCCTAAGACGAGCTGGCGGGGAAGAAGACCAGCCTGGCTGAACAGAGAATTGTGGCTTGAGCTTAGAAGAAAAAAGAGGGTTTATAATCTTTGGAAAAGTGGGCAGGCCACTAGGGAGGACTATAAGGATATCGCGAGGCTGTGCAGGGACAAAATTAGAAAAGCCAAAGCTCACCTGGAGCTCAATCTGGCTACTGCTGTTAAAGATAACAAAAAATGTTTTTATAAATACATCAACATGAAAAGGAGGACTAAGGAGAATCTCCATCCTTTACTGGGTGCGGGGGGAAACTTAGTTACAAGAGATGAGGAAAAGGTGGAGGTGCTTAATGCCTTCTTCGCCTCAGTCTTTAACAGCAATTCCGATTGTTCTCTGGATACCCAGTACCCTGAACTGGTGGAAGGGGATGGGGAGAGACATGTGGCCCTCACTATCCATGAAGAAATGGTTGGTGACCTGGTACGGCACTTGGATGTGCACAAGTCGATGGGGCCGGATGGGATCCACCCGAGGGTACTGAGAGAACTGGCAGAGGTGCTGGCCAAGCCGCTTACCATCATTTATCAACAGTCCTGGCTATCGGGGGAGGTCCCAGTTGACTGGCGGCTAGCAAATGTGACGCCCATCTACAAGAAGGGCCGGAGGACTGACCCGGGAAACTACAGGCCTGTCAGTTTGACCTCAGTGCCAGGGAAGCTCATGGAGCAGATTATCTCGAGAGTCATCACACGCAGCACTTGCAGGGCAAGCAGGCGATCAGGCCCAGTCAGCATGGGTTTATGAAGGGCAGGTCCTGCTTGACGAACCTGATCTCCTTCTATGACAAAGTGACGCGCTGGGTGGATGAGGGAAAGGCTGTGGATGTGGTCTACCTTGACTTCAGCAAGGCTTTTGACACCGTTTCCCACAGCATTCTCCTCAAGAAACTGGCTGCTCTTGGCTTGGACTGGCGCACGCTTCGTTGGGTTAGAAACTGGCTGGATAGCCGGGCCCAAAGAGTCATGGTAAATGGAGTCAAATCCAGTTGGAGGCCGGTCACTAGTGGCGTTCCCCAGGGCTCGGTGCTGGGGCTGGTCCTCTTCAATATCTTCATTGATGATCTGGATGAGGGCATTGAGTGCACCCTCAGTAAGTCTGCAGATGACACCAAGTTAAGTACGTGTGTCGATCTGCTCGAGGGTAGGAAGGCTCTGCAGGAGCATCTGGAGAGGCTGGACCGATGGGCCGAGGTCAACTGCATGAAGTTCAACAAGGCCAAGTGCCGGGTCCTGCACCTGGGGCACAACAACCCCAAACAGAGCTACAGGCTGGGAGATGAGTGGTTGGAGAGCTGCCATGCAGAGAAGGACCTTGGAGTGATGGTTGATAGTCGCCTGAATATGAGCCAGCAGTGTGCTCAGGTGGCCAAGAAGGCCAACAGCATCCTGGCCTGTATAAGAAACAGTGTGGCCAGCAGGGCCAGGGAGGTGATCGTCCCCCTGTACTCAGCTCTGGTGAGGCTGCACCTCGAGTACTGTGTTCAGTTTTGGGCCCCTCGCTACAAGAAGGACATGGAGGTGCTCGAGCGAGTCCAGAGAAGGGCTACGAAGCTGGTGAGGGGCCTGGAGAACAAGTCTTACGAGGAGCGGCTGAGGGAGCTGGGCTTGTTCAGCCTGGAGAAAAGGAGGCTCAGGGGTGACCTTATCGCTCTCTACAGGTACCTCAAGGGAGGCTGTAGCGAGGTGGGGGTTGGTCTGTTCTCCCACGTGCCTGGTGACAGGACGAGGGGGAATGGGCTTAAGTTGCGCCAGGGGAGTTTTAGGTTGGATCTTAGGAAGAACTTCTTTACCGAAAGGGTTGTTAGACACTGGAACGGGCTGCCCAGGGAAGTGGTGGAGTCACCATCCCTGGAGGTCTTTAAAAGACGTTTAGATGTAGAGCTTAGGGATATGGTTTAGTGGGGACTGTTAGTGTTAGGTCAGAGGTTGGACTTGATGATCTTGAGGTCTCTTCCAACCTAGAAAATTCTGTGATTCTGTGATTCTGTGAAACTACAAACATACTGAAGAGTTAAATCTTTTCACTACGTTCTTAAAGGCGATTTTTCAGACTTGTGCTTCAGTTGTTGAAGAAATCAGTAGACATCCTTACTTCTATGTTAAGACCAAAATCTTTATCTAAGACGGTGTTCTCTAACACAACTAAACTCCCACCCCCACATGCTTTTTTGTAATTTCTGAAAGATCTTTCTGCAGTCCCACTCTGATGGTCTTTCAGTAACATACAAACTGCCATGGCAGATTCTGTTACAGTGCTTTTCTATTGACAGTGTGCGTAACACTCAAGGTAAAGCCCCTCACTTCGCAGTAGGGACATAAAGTGTTTCTTTGGACCCTGCTGCTTCTGTTAGTACTCATTTTTTCACAAACTTGTTGAACCTGAGCCGTGCCTACTGCGCCAACGAATGCTTTGATGACACAGTATTTTGTCAAAGCAGTTTTGCTTCTTGGAGCTACAGAAGCAGCTCGGGCTACATGATAGGGAGTTGTGCTGCATTGGCAAAACCAGACTTACTTACAGACTTACAGCACTTGCTAACTTGATCTAGTTCAAATCTCATTTTAACTTTAAAGGACAATCGGTTTCGTGGCTCCTGTCTTACTAATTTGCCTTGTTTTGCATGGAAGGTCAGCCTGTGAATCATAGAATCATAGAATCATAGAATATCCTGAGTTGGAAGGGACCCTTAAGGATCATCAAGTCCAACTCTTGACACCGCACAGGTCTACCCAAAAGTTCAGACCATGTGACTAAGTGCACAGTCCAATCTCTTCTTAAATTCAGACAGGCTCGGTGCAGTGACCACTTCCCTGGGGAGCCTGTTCCAGTGTGCAACCACCCTCTCTGTGAAGAACCCCCTCCTGATGTCAAGCCTAAATTTCCCCTGCCTCAGCTTAACCCCGTTCCCGCGGGTCCAGTCACTGGTGTTAATGGAGAAAAGGTCTCCTGCCTCTCGACACCCCCTTACGAGGAAGTTGTAGACTGTGATGAGGTCTCCTCTCAGCCTCCTCTTCTCCAGGCTGAACAGGCCCAGTGACCTCAGCCATTCTTCGTACGTCTTCCCCTCCAGGCCTTTCACCATCTTCGTAGCCCTCCTCTGGACACTCTCCAACAGTTTCATGTCCTTTTTATACTGTGGTGCCCAGAACTGCACACAGTACTCGAGGTGAGGCCGCACCAGCGCAGAGTAGAGCGGGACAATCACCTCCCTTGACCTACTAGCGATGCCGTGCTTGATGCACCCCAGGACACGGTTGGCCCTCCTGGCTGCCAGGGCACACTGCTGGCTCATATTCAACTTGCTGTCTACCACGACCCCCAGATCCCTCTCTTCTAGGCTGCTCTCCAGCATCTCATCGCCCAGTCTGTACGTGCAGCCAGGGTTTCCCCGTCCCAGGTGCAGGACCCGGCACTTGCTCTTATTGAACTTCATGTGGTTGGTGATCGCCCAGCTCTCCAACCTATCCAGATCCCTCTGCAAGGCCTTTCCACCCTCATTCGAGTCCACAACTCCTCCAAGTTTGGTGTCATCAGCAAACTTGCTCAAAATACCTTCTATTCCTACATCCAGATCATTTATAAAAATATTGAAAAGTACCGGCCCTAAAATGGAGCCTTGAGGGACCCCACTGGTGACCGCCCGCCAGCCTGACGCAGCCCCATTTACCATAACCCTTTGGGCCCTGCCCATTAGCCAATTGCTCACCCATTGTATGATGTTTTTATTTAGCTGTATGGTGGACATTTTGTCCAGTAGGATCCTATGGGAGACCGTGTCAAAAGCCTTGCTGAAGTCCAAAAAAATCACATCAGCTGGTTTCCCTTGGTCCACCATACGGGTGATCTTATCATAAAAGGAAATCAAGTTAGTTAGGCAGGACCTACCCTTCACAAACCCATGCTGGCTGGGACCAATGACTGCTTTGTCCCCATTTGTGAATGTTTTGCCTAATTGCATGCTTCAAAAAAAGGCTGAGAGGAAGAGACTGGAGGAACCTTTTCTCTTCTATAGACTTTCCCCCGAGAGTGTGGAATTGCAGGCTACCTGGATGAATGTTCAAATGTGAGTAAGGGAGCAAACCTCAGCCAAAGGAGGTAGAATCCTTGCTTAATAGTAAGAATCAGTGTGGGGACATCTTTACTTAATGGGAGCCATTTCGATTCTTCATAGAAACAAAATAAGCTGTACGTCTTCTGTTTGGAAAGCAGTATCGTTACACTGCTGCTAACATAATGGCTTGAGTCTTCTGCTCTGCAACTTCAGGTTTTGTTTTCAAGCAGTGCATACATCACTTTAAGCTTTGGACAAGGAGATTTGTAATGTAAATAGTGATTAAATCAGAATCAGTGGTACTGATGACTGTAATGGTGAAATGCAGCAAATCAAGTATTCCTGGAGAAATATGAGATTACAAAACCAGTAAGCCATGAAGCACTTTTTTAAAAATCAATTCTTATATTCTGAAATAGCACCTTCAAGAAAATCTGTTTATCTCGCCAGGTGACGGTGTTGACCTGTAAGCATGAAGGAAATGCCTTGAGGGTTCGTTTGCTGTATTTGAAGTTCTTATATCCTGCAGAAATCATTATTTAGAGTAACATGTAACTGAGGAGATTGTAGCAGGAAATATATTATCTCTAGCATTAAATTGCTGCCACGTTGCCAGTGCAATCTAGGGAGAGAACTGTATATCATAGTTAAGCTCCCCTGGACTGACTTAAATTTTTAAATATTCTGACAAAGTAAGCTCTAAATCACTTAACATTTTGAACAGTTTTAAACTGGTACAAAACAGAACCTTTATAAACCAAGCAGCACTTATAATGCTTCGTATATAAAAACAATGCCTATTTTTAAAGATTTGTTACATATCTATGTAGACATGCTTGCTGGAAAAGCTAGGTCTGTTGTAGACCAAATGCTGCTAATTAAGACTTGTGGCTTACCAGTTTCAGTTTTGTATTTTCTTGGAAAATGTTTTGAGTTAGAGTTTAAATTTAAAATGTAAATACTGTACAGATATATATTGAAATAAGTATTACTTGTTGTACACAGGTGATTTGCATGACAACTGCTCTGTATCGATCACTGTTAAAAATGTAATGTTCTGTGTAAATCCACTGCATAGTAATCTTTTAATTTATCATCAAGAGCTGTTACTTAAGCCTGGACATTCTCAAAAATGAAGTGTGAAGCTATATACTATTGTGTAGCTCCTCCTTTATCAAGAGTACGTGCAAGATAATTGCTCCATTTTTATTTTTTATCTTTTCTTTCTAGAGGATGATTCAGTTGTATAGCATGGATTATAACTGCTCTTCAGGTGCCCTTCTTTTAGGCACAACAGTTTAAATGATCGGGTTACAGAGAAAATGCTTTCACGGCAAAAATAAGATTCAATCAAGACTTGTGGCTGACCAGTTTCATTTCAAAACCCAAGTTGTTGTGTTTGATGGAAAAATTGTTGGTTTGGGTGGTAAAAAGGTTGTTTGGATAGCAAAAAAGGCTTATTTGAGAGGTTCAACGCTGAAAAAAAGAAAAAAGAAAAAGGGAAAAACAACCTGCTGAAGAGAACTTTCACATTGACTGAAATTTTTGACTGGTTTAGTTTGTGAATGGAATACTTTTGACTGGTTTAGAAAAATCGAGTTTGCCATCTGCTGGCCAGAGAATTCACTGAAGCCCAGTGAGCATTAGAGCAGATGCATTTTCTTCTGTGCTGTTCCTGATGTCATCATCCTCCATCTTGACTACTAAACCTCCTTTCTACCTACTATATTCTTTTCCAAGATACAGCTGTCCAAGATACAGCTGTCCAAATTTCTTTTTGCTGCTTGGTTGGACTGAATTTCATAAGGCATCTTGCAACTCTTCCTCTTGCTTGCCACTTAATCATCAAATCAAATTAAAAGTATTTGCCTTTAACCTCTTTATGTCAGGCTTTCTTTCCTAGTGGTCATTCAAAAAATGGGAAAAAAAAAAAAAAGTCTATCAACTTTTTTTTTTTTCTAATATCCAGCAGACTGTTCAGTTATCAAGCATTTAAAGAATGTTTTAAATAATCTCGATATTAATATAGAAGGAATCCCATACACCTGCTGCAGCCGCTTACCTTTAATATACTCGTTGGATGCAATGGAGCTGTATTTCTTGCTTTCACCTGCACTGGAAGGCTTCCCCTCGTTGGAAGCTTGTTTACTGCCCTCGCTTCTGCATTGCTCACATAAAGAGCCATCTGGAGGACGGGATTCTTCCTTCTTCTCCTGGGTTTTCTTCTGGAAGCGAGGATCAAAGTATTCCCAGAAGCCTTTCAGTTTCCTGATGTTTCTCCTTTTTCTTATGCTTGCGATTGGCATTGTCGAAGTGGACGCAGGGAAATACAAATCATAAAGTCTGAAAGAAACATGCAAGTTACAAAGAGGAAAAAAAGATGTGGCACTTGTTGCATATATGAAACTTTATTTATTTTACCACAGGTGATGATTTGCAGCATGTCAGCTATTTGGTGAGCTTTGTCTTTTCTATTCAGCCTTGAGAAAAGAAGACTGAGAGGGGATCTTATCAATGTTTATAAACACCTTAAGTGTGGGAGAGAAAGGGATTGTTTGCAGCATGTCAGCTATTTTGTGGTACTTTGTGTCAGTCTTTATCACCGTGAGAGAACTTTCTACTGTCTCCTGTGTCATGAGGTGAAGAGTAACCATTGTAATATCTACATTTTGCCCATCTCCGTGGTTCTTCTTGATAGGGTCTTTCTCTGTTCCAACTTCTTTCCCCTTAGGAATGGTAGTACCTATTGCTACCTCGGGAAGTGGCTTTCCACAACTTACCCAGCTTTGTAATGGACGAGTCATTAACAGGTACGTAGTTATTAGATATGTCCTTTGTATCTCGGCATTTATGCGGAATAGCTAAGGATGACCGGAGTGACTCACCGAGACGATCGGCCCCGGGGCGGACACGTTCTGCAGCGGAGCGGGGGATCGAGGAGGGCGGGGCCGTTCTTGCCGGCATCGAGGCCACTCCAGGCAGCCGAGGGAGCCGGCAGGCCCCGACAGCCCTCGCGAGGGAGGCTGCCGGGCTGTGGGGGGAGCCGGCAGCGGCAGCGGCAGCGGCGGGCCGTTTACGTCGGGCGTCGTCGCCATTTGGCCGCCGCTCGCCGAGGCGATCGGCTTGGGGTCAGGCGCGTTGTGCAGCGGAGCCGGGGATCGAGGCGGGGAGGTCAGGTGTCACAAAAAAGATTCTTGCAAAACTCCTGTTATGTGAGAGCTTGTGAAGTCTTAAAGAAGTCTTTAAATTCGGTATACAGACTGTCATTTGCAACTTTTATAATTGTGTGGTTTTCCTGGTCGTTCTTGCAGCAGATGTCTAACTTGGAGTAACGTTACATGAATAACACACAATCAACCTGAGTCTGTAATTAAGCAGCATTTGAGATGTTCTATTCCAGGGCATTGTTTTCAGTGAGATATTTAATTGGTAATGTACAATGTTCAGCAGTTGTAGAAAGTTTCCACCCTTTTGGATTAGAAGTACATTGTAAAAAAGAAAGTCTCAAGTTAAAAGCTAAGAAAAGTTCTTTCATGATAAAAGTCTGTACAGACATTTGAAGCACCACTGATGACTGGGTTTTGTTTTGATGGTAATTTTACGGTATTGATAAATTTTAAGTTTTGATAGTTTGTTCTGATCATGTTGTGTCGTCAGTTGTGAAGGCAAAAGATGGCCGGTTTTGACTGTAAAAGGTTGGTTTTGATGGTAAGAAGACGTTGGGTTTGATGGTAAGAAATTGTAAGAAGTTGTTGGGTTTTTGATGGTAAGAAGTCGTAAGAAGTTGTTGGGTTTGAAGTTGTTGGGTTTGACGGTAAGAAGCTGTTGCGTTTCAATGGTAAAAAGGTCGTCGGTTTTGATGGTAGGTTTAGTCTGAGTATTGAAGGCTTCCATCAGTAAGCTCTGCATCTGAAAGACAAAGGGAAGAAATGTCATGCCCTGTTGTGACACTCAACATGGAACTGTCTGGCTCAGTGGTTTTCTTTCTAAAGAGAGCGTCACAACCCTGCACATGGCTTGATCTGCTCTCTGACTACAGGGCTGAACTGAGTGGAGAAGGCAGCTTCCAAAGCCCTTCCATTAAACTGACTGCATTTCACTTGCATGCTACAATTGGTGAACTGTACAGAATATTAGGACAAAGCATCCTGCTTTGATAGCAAATGGTAGACCTTAGGTAAGTTACATTCATCTGAAGGTTTGACTGGACAGCACCCTTGTTTTACTAGTGATCTTGTGGTCACGCTGACCAAATCCTAGCCACAGAACAGAAGCATTCAGAAATTTGCGAAAGAGAGCACTTAGGAATGCAGGAATTTAACTGCTTTAATGCTGCTCTTTCTCTCGGGTATCTGGAATTTCCTGAAATCACAAATTATCACTAGCTATCCTTGTTAATTTATTCAAAGTAACATGAGTCCAGGTGAAAAGGCACACTCTAACAAGTCCCCAGTTATTCCTAGTCTGTCCCTAGCTTATCTGAGAGGTTCAAGACAGTAAAAAAAATAAAAATCATAAATAAATAAATAAATAAATAACCTGATGAAGTGGCCTTTTTTGAGATTAGATTCCACCATTCAGAAAATCCTGCTTAAGAGACATTTTTTCTTTTCGTTCAAAGACCGACGTTCCCCAAAATGAAACTAATGAGTATCTTTGGGCTTGATGAAATACTGGAATTCCTCCATTTACCAAAATTGCTTTGCACAGCCCTCCTCTCCTGCTTATGTTGCAAGCAGTGTACCTAAGTGGGGTACTGTTGTATTTATCAACGGACATCTCTTTCACTTATATAGCCCAGTGATCCCAATGCCCCGGACTTGTGTAATGTATGCAAGACATTTACTTTCTTCCTGTGCTTTAGACTGGTTTAGAAAAAACGAGTTTGCCATCTGCTGGCCAGAGAATTCACTGAAGCCCAAAGAGCGTTAGAGCAGATGCATTTTCTTCTGTGCTGTTCCTGATTTATCAGCTAGAAGAGATACTTACAGTTTAGTACAATCAGGATTCTTTTGACATTAGCATCATCTAAAGTTTTTTTGTAACACTGGTATTTGAAAGACCTCCGTTCAGTCCCTAATTTTGTTCTTGATAATGGGACAGATTGTATTAAGTGTGGGAGAGAAAGGGATTGTTTGCAGCATGTCAGCTATTTTGTGGTACTTTGTGTCAGTCTTTATCACCGTGAGAGAACTTTCTCTCTCTACTGTCTCCTGTTGCATGAGGTGAAGAGCAATCATTGTAATATCTACATTTTGCCCATCTCCGTGGTTCTTCTTGATAGTGTCTTTGCTCCAACTTCTTTCCCCTTTGGAATGGTAATATCTATTGCTGTCTTGTTCTGATCTTCCTCTGCTTCAAGATCTGTACTTTGAATATTTTACTGGTCTTCTGTGGTTATTAGGGCTGTTTCTTTCACTATGGAACAATCTGTACTTGCTTCCACCACAACACTCTTGCTTGTGACACTTTTGCTTGACAATTTCCACACTGCAAGAGCACCTTCTCTTGCTAGAATGACCACCTTTTTGACTCTCCTTCTCTTCAGAATGAGAATGTTCCCTCTTTCTTTGGTAATGCTCTTGGTCAGGTTTTTAGTCTCGTCCTTTGTATCTTGGCATCCATCTGTAATAGCAAAGGAGGAAAGGTTTTTAGAACTACATTCAGTGTCAGACTTTAGAGAGGAAGTTTGCCGCAGTTGCTCACCAGTCTCACAAGACTCTTTGATGTAGAAAACATTTTCTTTTGAAATTAGTTCATGTTCCTTTGATCTTCTTGCTTTCTCCTTGTCTCCACGGTCATACCATTGGTACTCTTCAAGGTATTCATCATTCTCAGTAGATTTTGGAGGTCCCAGGACACTGCACAAAATAGAAACACATTTCTCACTTTTGCTGAAGGAGGTGAATATTAAGAGTAAAACCTTTAAAGTAAAATAAATAAATAAATAAATAAACAGAAATCCTCAGTACTAGAGGAAAACTCTAAAAGCTATGCCATTTAGAAACCTATCCTGTGATTATTACACCTTCTTCAGCTCCCAGAGAAAGTGTTTTTTCCCTCTTGCTTCTGCAGTCATTGCAGTAAAAAGCCAAACACATCTGTCTCCCTCCACCTGCTGTTCTGAATAATAGCCAAAATATTCAAAACCACTGTATTTGTTCTTCCCACATAGCTGAAAAAACAACAGTTGAAACATATTTTGTAACGCTCTCCCAAGAATTTACATTCACATATCCTATGACTGAAAAAAAAAGTGAGGGGCTGAGGAGGAACAGCCAATGTTGAAAATGGAAAAAAATAAAATATGAAAAAAAAAAAAGCAGCCCATTTCTCTATAATTCTTAAGCCTATACTAGTAGGAAAACAAAACAAAACCAAACAAAACCAGTAGAACAGTAGCAGGAAGTTTACATATTCTCCCGCTATCAAATTATGGAGTCTTTCCGCAACCCCACACGCAACAGGACTCTGCGCCTTTGCAAACAACCCTCAGAGTAACCCTAACTGGAACACTGAGCCAAACTCTAAGTGTTAGCGTAGCAGACACATAACGACAATGTGATTTTATGAAGGTGCTTTATTCAGCGCTGGAAACCAGGGGCAGGTGCCCAAATCTGGCTTCAAATCCCATTACATCCCGACCGCAATTTATACTATTGTCATTACATAAGATGATGCATATTCATTATAGGTTACAACATCAGCCTCGCATTCCATTCTAATTAGCTCTCCTCCCCTTTGCACATGCTCAGTGCCATCTGGTGGTCTTTTAGGTGGTCTTCATGATGAAGTAAAGAGTCTTACTCTCTTCTGAACTCTTCACCCTTCTCCCTAACACATGCTCTCTTCAGTTCCTGGTGCTTATCTGTACTGGGTCTGGCTGGGATGTTAACTTTCCCTGCAGCAGCCCATACAGTGCTGCGCTCTGCACTTGTAGCTAGAACAGCAGTGGTATCACACCAGTGTTGTGTCTGCTGCTGAGAAGAGCTGACCCTCCTAGGGGGTGGGCAAAAAGTGAGAAAGAAACATCAGCAGGGCAGCTGACCTAAACCAACCAAAGGGATATTCCATACCATATGATGTCACACTCAGCAATAAAAGGTGGAAAAAGGAAGAAGAGGGGAGGGGTGGGCTCTCGTTGCGAAAACGTCTGTCCTCCTCCCGAACACTGGCTACGTGCGTTGAGGCCCTGCTTCAAGGACGTGGTCAAGCATCGCTCATTTGTGGGAAGTAGAGAGTAATTTCTTTCCTCTGCACTTCCACATAGCCTTTACTTGTTTTGTTTAGTTATTCCCTTTCCCCCTCCCTTTTCCCCTTTCCCTTTTTTCCCTTTAGTTGAATTGTTTAATTAATAATAATATTTCCTTAATTATATATATATATATATATATTTCCCCTTTTTAATTAAATCATCCTTATCTCAACCCGTGAGTTGTTCTTTCCTTTACTTCTTCCCCTCCTCATCTGAGGAGGGGGAGTGAGAGAGCGGTTGTGGTGTTCAACTGCCTAGCACGGTAAAACCACCACATTATCCAACAGGTTTCACCATCTTCGGCTCCTTATCAAAGGTCGAACTGTACCTGTTCATCTCCAAGTGTCCTCCCTATACGTTTTGTCTTAGATATATTGGTTATACTTGTACTCAATCCTTCACCAAGCAGTACGAGATAAGCAGTACAAGATACAAAATAAAGATAAGCAGTACAAGATACAAAATATATGTTAATGCCAACATAAGGACCCTAGACAACATGCACGGCACCACTTTCTCCCATCAAAAAGTTCTCCCAGTGTAAGCCTTTGGGTACACCAGAACTCCCTTGGGAGCCTTTATGCAACGCCACACGTAACAAGACTCTGCACCTTCTCTCTTTCAACACAAACATACTCATCTCCATGAATGTAACAATAACCCTAATCCTAACCCTAATGAACCTATCCCGAACCCCAGCCCACAACGTAACCTTAAACCTAACCCTAACTGTAAACCTAAAGCTAACGCTAACCCGAACCCTAACCATATAACTGAACCTGACCCTAACCGAATGGTAACCCTAACCCTAAAACCTAACCCTAAACCTAACCCTAAACCTAACCCTAAACCTAACCATAACCATAACCCTAACTCTAATCCTAACCCCTAATGACCCTAACCCTAACCCTAACCGTAACCCTAAACCTAACTCTAAACCTAACCCTAACCTTTGTTTGCTTGCACTCACGTCATGCTTCCTTCATTGTAATCCCTAACACAGGCTCCCAGCCTCCCTTTCTGTGTCATCATTCAGCAGAAATGATGGTACTAACATAGGGTAAGCAGTGGGCACCATTCCTTCCACAGCTACTTCCCAGGTCTATTAGAGCGCCAGGACAGCAATACCTTCTGGCTCTGTACCATAAGCACATTTGAAAGTACCCAAAGTCTGGGCATTGTCTTGAATTATCTGAACACCAGCATTTTTCTCTAAGAAGTAGTCTCCAGCCCAGGGCAGATCCTGTCTGATCTCTACTCATCCTTCTTTTGGGCTACCTGAACATTCCTAGCCCTTTCCCCAAGCACTGCAAAGCAGATGGATGGTAGAGTCTGGTGGCCACTCCACACGGTCTTACTAGTGTGTCTTACACCATGGGAAATGTCTTACTAGTATCTTACACCATGGGAAGCAGATCCAGCTGGATGGAGAACACTGCCACAGACTGCCTCCCTGAGGGTCTGCAGCTGTGGAAGGAGTTTGGAGTGTTCAGGATGAGCCTGGCTCATCCTAGGCCTGGGCTCAGGATGTGCCCACTCCATTTAGCCAAGGTATAGTTCTGAGGGAGACATGAATCACACTCCAGTGTCCTTTCCTGCTCTTGCTGGGTCCCCACTGCCTCCCCTGTGATGGCAGAGCCCTTGTTTGCTTTCATGCACTCAAATACAGTGCTTTACCTTTGGGTCATCCCACCTTAGATGGAACAGCTTCAGTATCTCCACAGCTTCACTCTTAGACTCTTGAATATCACAAAGATGCTGTGGGAGAGTTTCACCTTTATGGGGAACAGCTTTCATGACACAGCAGGGAGACAGTAAAGTGGGTCTCAGAGATAACATGTTCATTTCTCAAATCCCATTTACTGCACTGCCACTATGACCACAATTTAGGAGGCAGGGAGACTGTAAATGATGGGGACTTCTGAAGGAATGGTAGGATCAGTCCCCAGACCCATACACTGCATTGCCTGGGGTCCCAGAAGTCAGAAGGGGGCTGGTACACCGCATTCCCATACAGACACAGTTGTGGCAGGATGCTCAGGGTCAGTGTCTGAACAGCAGCTGAAACCTCCACCAGAAAGCCTGAAATAACAGGAACAGCATGGCAGGTGGAGAAATGTGGAGAAATACCATTATGCTCATGCCAAGGAAAGCAATGACCCAAAGAAACTCTCCAGAGGGACAGTACCTTACCCAGCTGTGTCCCCAACCCAGCTATCAGCATTGTTGGTTTGTCCCTCTACACCTTCTCTCATGCGGGACTAAAAGGGCACGTGTCAGGGAAGATGCACCTATCATCTGCTGGAGCTCTGGCTTCAGAGGAGGCATCTCGTGCCCTAGACAACTTGAAGTTCATAGTAGAAACTATAATATGTGGGAGAGGACACCAGGAGGCTTGCTCAGAGGAAGGTGTCTGCACTGGAGGAACAGACAGGTTCCCCAAACCCACCCTGTGCAGCACTTCTGACAGAAGTTTCCTCTCCTGCCCTGGTACAACTCCACTGCCTGGACCTTTTGGTTCCTGGAGCACTTCCTCTGTCTTTTCCCATCCCAGTCTCTGAACACTTGACTGCGCTGCAGAAACCTCCCAGCAGCAGCAGGGCACATGATGGAACGTCCTGGTGTCTGGTTGTGCAGAGGAGCAGGTCAGAAGAAAACATTCTGCAGCCAGAATATGTGATGCTAGGGAAGTCAGGCTGCAGAGCAGGTGACATGATGTTACCGGGTTTCAACAGACATGCTGGTCTATCAGTCTCTGTCTCTTCTCAACATTTAGGAAGGAAACTGAAAGCACTAACTCAGGAAAGTTCTTTGTATCAGGAGCTTTGTATGTAATTCCTGCCTTGACTTTCCTTATGAAAATTGCACTTGGAAATGCCCTGGGGTGCTGTGGAGCTGTGAGCAGCCTGCCCCAGGCAGCAGCCCTCTGCCAGCATCAGGACCCTGCCCTGCCCTGCTGGGGGGGCTCCTTCCACCCGCAACTTCTCCCCGCAGCCCCTGGGAAGCTCCCTGGGCAGGCTGAGTGCTGAGCCTGGCAGATGGCAGAGGCCCTGCCCCGGCACACAGCCCCCCTGCCCTGTACCACAGCCCTGGGCACTCCTGCCTGCATCCCCAGCTGCACAGCCTGCAGCCGACCTCAAGAGAAGGGAGCCGTAATGCCCTATCCTATGATGGTGCAGCAGAGAAGCCCTGCTGTGCAGCACATCCTCCTCTGCTGTCTCTCTGCAGCACAGCCCACTTGCCAGGAGTTAACTGTGGCCCAGGAGCCCGGCCCAGCTCATCAGCAGAGTCCAGCGATGGTCCAAGACGTGCAGGTAACTGGGCGACTTTTTAGCTTTCTGGGTTGCAAGCACACATTGCCAGCTCTTGTTGAGCTTCTTGTCAACCAACACCCCCAAGACCTTCCCCTTGGAGCTGCTCTCAATTCATTCTCCAGCCAGCCTGTATTTGTGCTTAGGATTTCCCCAACCCAGGTGTAGACCCTGTTAAAATTCATAAGTTTCACATGGGCACATCTCTCAAGCCTATCAAGGTCCCCCCTGGATAGCATCCCTTCCCTCCAGCATGTCAACAACATCACACAGCTAGGTGTCATTGGCAAACATGCTGAGGGTGCACTTGATCCCACTTGTCCATGTCACTGACAAAGATGTTAAAACAGCTCCTGTCCCAATACCAGCCCCTGAGGAACACTGCTCGCTACTGGTCTCCACCTGGCCATTAAGCCGTTGACCACAACTTTTTGAATGAGACGATCCAGCCAATTCTTTACCCACCAAGTGGTCCATCCACCATATCCATGTCTCTCCAGTTTAGAGATCACGGGGGCCAGTGTCAAATGCTTTGCACAAATCTGGATGGATTACGTCAGTTGTTCTTCCCTTATACACCAGTGCAGTAAACCCATCATGGAAGGCCATGAGAATTGTCAGGCATGATTTACCCTTAGTGAAGTCATGTTGGCTGTCCCCAGTAGCTTCTTTGTTTTCCATGTGCCTTAGCATAGCATCCAGGACATTCTGTTCCATGATCTTGCCAGGCACAGATGTGAGACTGACTAGCCTGTAGTTCCCCAGGTCTTACTTTTTTAGCTTTTTAAAAAGGGAGGTTATGTTTCCCATCTTCTAGTCACTGTGAATTTCACAAGACTGCCACAACTTCTCAAATATGATGAATAGTGGTTTAGCAAATTCATCCACCATTTCCCTCAGGCCATGTGGATGCACTTCATCATGTTTGATGGACTTTTTGATGGACTTATATACCTTCAGGTTCCTTAGGTGATCTTGAACCTGATCTTCTCCTATGCTGTGTGGTTCTTCATTCTTCTAGTCCCTGCTTTTGCCTTCTGGGACTTGGGCTATGTGGCTAGAGCTTTTGCCAGTGAAAAGTGAGGCAAAAAAGTCATCAAGTACCTCAGCCTTCTTAGTATCCCACATAACCAGGTGTCCCATTTCCTTCTGGAGAAGACCCACAATTTCCCTAGTCTTCCTTTTCTCATCGATGTACCTATAGAACTACTTGTTTTTGCCTTTTTGCCTTTGATGTCCCTGGCCAAATTTAATTCTAACCAGGCTTTGGCTTTCATAACCTGCAGTGCTGTGTTTTGGATTTAGGATGAGAATGATGCTGCTAACACACCAGTGTTCCAGTTGTTGTGCAGCCATGCTCACACAGAGCCAAGGACTTTTCAGCTTCTTGTGCTGCCCTGCCAGCGAGGAGGTTGAGAGTGCGCAAGAAGCTGGGAGGGGACAGGGGTAGGACAGCTGACCCCAACAGGCCAAAAGGATGTGCCATATCATATGGTATCATGCTCAGCAATGAAGGCTGGGGTAAAGAAGGAAGAATGGGAGTACATTCAGAGTGATGGCATTTGTCTTCCCAATAAACTATTATGTATGATAAGCCCTGCTTTCCTAGCAGTGGCTGAACACCTGCCTGCTGATGGGGAGTACTGAATGAATTCCTGGTTTTGCTTTGCTTGCATGTACAACTTTTGTTTTACATAATAAACTGTCTTTGTCTCAACTCATGAGTTCTTGCACTTTTACCTTTCCAATTCTCTCCCCCATCCTGTCGTCTTAAGTTGAAGAAAACAAAAAAAACTTGAAGAAAGCAGGTAATATCGAGTAAGAAGGACTCTGTAGTTCTCTCCCTGATAGAATAGTAGAACCAAATTTGAAATATATTACTATGTTTATTTAGATAGAAGGAAGACTATAAACTTTGTATGTCCGATGCTACCTTACTCACTAATTAGTCAACCTTATCTGTAAGACCATAGAGAATTGTATCCCAGGATGGGGGAGAGAGGGCAAGATAATCTAGGCCTGGAGGATGTGCCTGTAAAGAATAGGCGAGGAACTCATGGTGTGCACTTATATTTGAATTTACACTCCAAATTAAGTCTTAGAGAGTTTCTTTGACCAACTGTTATGGTAACACAGGGAGACAAAGATGATCACCAAGATGATCAGAGGGTGGGAGCACCTCTCCTATGAAGAAAGGCTGAGAGAGCAGGGAATGTTCAGCCTGAAGAAGAGAAGGCTCCAGGGAGACCTCACTGCAGCTTTTCATTACTTAAAGGGAGCTTATAAAAAGATGGAAAGTGACTCCATCTCAGGCAGATTTTGACTCAGGCAGATAGGACAAAGGGGAATGGTTTTAAACTAAAAGGGGGGGATTTAGATTAGAGGTTAGGATGAAATTCTTCACTCAGAGGGTGGTAAGACACTAGAACAGGTTGTTCAGATAAGTTGTTGATGCCCCATCCCTAGAAGTGCTCAAGGCCAGGCTGGATGGGGCTTTGAGCAACCTGGTCTAGTGGGAGGTGTCCTTGCCAATGGCAGGTGGGTTGGAACTGGATGGTCTTTAAAGGTCCCTTCCAATACAGGCTATTCTATGATTCTGTCATATATTAACAGCATTTTGAAAATGTATTCATAAAATTATTAATGGACTTAATAAAAAACATATTAACAAGCTCATTAAAAAACATGTAGACACTACCAAACATATACACAAACATTAGAAAACACATTAACAAATATTAAAAACAGAGAATGTCACCCCCCCATTCACCTACAACACCCAGACATCCAGCTCCTCTCCAGGAGTCCAGATTCCTCCTCCTGGGGGCTGCCTGAACACCTGGGTCCTCCCTATTGTTCCTAGATGTAGGTCACAGGGCAAAGGGTGCTCACAAAAGCACACGATAGTTGAGGTTGGAGGGGATCTCTAGAGGTCACCCAGAGCTCCAGGAGGCACACCCAGAGTAGGTTGCCCAGGACCATGTCCAGACAGCTTTTGAAGATCACCAAGAAGGGAGACTCCAGAACCTCTCTGGGCAACCTGTTCAAGTGCTTAGTCACTTGCACAGTACAGAAGTGCTTCCTGATACTCAGGCAGAACCTCTCATGTTCCAATATGCCCATTCCTTTTGTCCTGGCACTAGGCACCACTGAAAAGAGCCTGGCTTTGTCCTCTTTGCACCGTCCCATCAAGTATTTCTATACATTGTCGAGATCCACCCCTGAACCTCCTATTCTCTATACTGATCAATTGCAGCTCTCTCAACATTTGCTCACATACAAGATGCTTCATCATCTCTATGGCCCTTTACTGGACTCAGCAATACAATGTTCTTGTACAGAGGTTCTGGTGGCTGGATGGAAAACCAGACAGGAAAAACACCATTTGGATGATCGGGCTGAAAGAGTATTGGTGAATGGGTTGTTCCCTAGCTGGAAAGCAATGACAAATGGGGCACCCAAGGGAGAAAACTCTCACCACCTTTGTAGATGACACCAAAGAGGAATGCACTTCATGGGAACCAAGTCAGGTGGAAGGCCTGGCCTGACAGGAACCTGATAAAACTCAATAGGAATGAACTCCAGGTCTGGCACTTGGGCCTAACTGAAGTGCTGTGATAGGTGCTGGGGACAGCCCTGTCATGGCACAGCTCTGTGGAATAGGTCTTGGAGCAGAAGGCAAGATATGACTGAGCAGTGTGTTCAGGTGTCACCTAGTGTAAGCATTGCTCTGCAACAATTGAAATACCAGAGTGTTAACAGCATTGTTCTCATCCTAAATCCAAAATGCAGAACCACACCAGCTACTAGTAAGGAAAATAACTGTATTTTAGGAGGGAAACTAACTTAGTTAGGAACTCTGTTTTAGGAAGGAGATAGGATCTTTATTTTAAGAAGGAAAATAACTCTATCCCAGTCAAAACCAGGACAGCAATAATGGCCAATGAATTCCTGAGCAGTATGTAGAGGAGCCTCGCCAAATGGCCAAAAGGTAATTATTCCCCCAGTCATCACTCATTAGATCACATTAGAGCTCCTTGGTCCTGGGTTTGGTCAACACCTTGCTCCCTTTCTCTCTGTGTGGGTCCGTGATGTCACTGGAGATCCACGGGGTGGGAGAAATGTCCAAGCTGCAATCTGTCATGGCTGACCTTTGGTGTGACCCAGTGCCGTGTCTCAGGCCACAGTGCACACAGGAATTCTGTGCTTTGAGGGCACCCCAAAGGTGCCCCTTCTGGATGGGCTGTGCCATCCCGAGTCCTGTCCTCGTCTGTGCAATGCCACTGCTGCTGTGCCACCCCAGTGAGCAGCAGCAAAGTGCAGGCCCCACACCTCTGTCACCTGCTCATTGCCAGGCCTGTGCTCAATGTCAGCTTCACCCCAGCTCTGGCCATGGCCATCAACAGCCTCTGCTTGGGCCTCGAGGATGCCCATGGAGGCTGCAAGTGTGAGTGCAGCACCCCCAGACCTCCTGCATCACCTCCGGCCAGTGGGACCTGGGACCTTTTCTTTCCCAGGTGGCCACAGGCTGGTGGGGAACAGGCCTTGGGCCAGGGGTCTCAGGGCCTTGTCCATCCCCTTGCTGGGGACAGGAAAGACAGAAGTGTGTCGCTTCTCTGAGACATCCCCTTGCCATCCTGTGTCTTTAACCTCAGTGAGCACCTGGGAGTTACTGAAGCTGCTTCTTGTAGGCATCCTGCTCACTTGCTGTGGCATTTATTTATCACAAGTAAGTGATAAATCTGCGGGAGCTCTGGCGCAGGAGCAGTAACAACTCCCCAGCAATTATAAATAGTATTTATGATTCCGTTTTTTACTGCAGCTTGGTGCCAAACAAGCCCAGCCCCGCGGGACGAGCCAAGCCCCGAAGCTGCGGAACCGCCCGCCGAGGCAGCTCCGAACGCTCCGCTGGGGCCCGTCGGGCGAGGGGGCAGCGGCACCGCCGCGAGGCGCCACCGCCCCCTGGCGGGCCCCGTCGAGCCTCGCAGCCCGCTCGGCTCCGTGCCCGGCTCCCGGCACGAGGGGCGGGCTGGGGGCGGGCCTGATGGGCGGGGCCTGAGGGGCGGGGCCTGAGGGGCGGGGCCTGAGGGGCGGGGCCTGAGGGGCGGGGCCTGAGGGGCGGGGCCTGATGGGGCTGGTGGGCGGGTCCTGATGGGGTGGGGCGGGGCCTGAGAGCTGGGGCTGGGGGCGGGACCTGGGGCGGGGCTGGGG
>NC_048916.1:69523-90768 GCF_011077185.1 Oxyura jamaicensis
GGGGGGGGGGGGGGGGGGGGGGGGGCCTGACGGCCGGCCCCTCCCGCTCGCCACGGCCAGGCCGCCGCCGCGCACGTCGGGCCCCGGGCGGCTTCTGCGCGGGCGCGGCGGGAGGAGGGGGGGGCGGCGCCGGGCAGCGCCCCCTGGCGGCGGCGCGGGGCGGGGCCTCCTCCCGCCCCTCCAGGGGGTTCGAGCCCCGGGGCCGCCCGCTCGGGGCCGTTCCGGGAGGGCCGGGACAGCGGCCCCCGGCTCCGGCACCGGCCCACGGCCGCCGAGCGGCTTCGAGGGGAGCCCGGCCTCCGGATTCGCCTCTCCCTCACAGAGCTCCGCCGCCGGGGGGCACGAGGAGGACGAGGGGGCCGAGGCGGGGAGCGGGCGGGCGGCGCTGCGGCTGCGGGCACGGCCAGAGACGCGTCGCGAGGCGAGCGGCCTCCGGGCGGCTCCCGCGCCTAAAGCGGGGAGATTTCGGCCCAAAGCAGCGCGGGGAGGGGCTGGCGACAGCCGTCGGCCCCGGGGCTCTGCGGATTCCCTGTGAAAGGTCACCCGAGTTACATGGCGGCCAGCCCCAGCACCCGGGGGGGGAGTACTAAGACCTTCTCCCACCAGTTTGCGTGTTCCCCCCGGAGCAGCTCGACCCTGTAAATGAGACAGCTAGAGGAATCCAGGTTGCATATCGGGGCTACTGGGCCTGCAGGGTGCTGAGGCAGCAGTGAGAAGCTGCCCAGGTTTCAGCACAAGGAGGGTGTGATGGGGCTTCCACCCCTGCCATGCTGCCCCAGTGAGCAGCAGCAGAGTACAAGCGTATCACTTCTGTCACCAGCCCAAGTGCCCATTTCCCAGAGTGTCAGGCTTGCCCCCAGGTGCCTGCTCCCAGAATGTTGCACCTGCCCCATCCTGTGGAACTTGAAAGGGTGCCTGAGATCCTCACCTCATGCCTAGGTCTCCCTGAAGCCACAGGCCACACACACACACACACACACACCTTGGTCACCTTCTGTGCCACCAGACCCTCTCTGCAGGCAGCAGAGACCAGGGAACAGACAGAGCCTGGGGTGCAGGGGGCAAGGGGCTCAGCACCCGTGGGTGCCCAGCCCTGACAGCCCTGACAGCCCTGTCGTCAGAGCCACCGAGCGTCTGCCCCGTGATGTTCCCCAGCTGCAGCGACCTTCACAGGGGGAACCCTGGGGTTCCTGAGCCCAGCACCCCTCTGCCAGTATTTCATAACTGCATCTGCAAAGAAGGTGGGTATGGGGCACTGGAGAAGGAGTAGAACACCTAGGGGACACCAGGGAGATGTCTCACAGGCTGTGTCCTTACTCAGAGGTGGACCGAGTGCACAGCACCCCCTTGAAAGGCAGAGGTGAGTGGGGGTGGATTTGGGACAGCGCCTGCTGCAGCCTGGAGAGCTCCTTCGAGGGCTCCTTCCTCTTTGATGCCAGCTCCACCCGTGCTCTGGCTGTGGCTGTTGACAGCCTCTGCTTCAGCCTCAAGGACGCCAACAGAGGCTGCAGGTGTGAGCAAAGCAGCCCCAGCCTCCTGTGTGCCCCTGAATCATCTCCTGCCAGCAGGGGGGTCAGCTCTGGGGCTGGATGCTGAAACAAATCCTTTTACTGGCAGGGGGCAAGCTCTTGGGCCAGGAGTCGCAGGGTCTTGTCCCCTTGGCAAGGACAGAGGGACAGGAGCACAGTGGCAATGCCAGAGCCCCCTTGGCTGAGGTAAAATCCAGCTTTTTTTTATTTTTTTTATTTTTTTTATTTTTTTTCCAAAAATGAGCTTTCCACTAGCAAAAGCCCTGTGCAGAGGGTGGGTGGCACCAAGGCAGGTAAGTGTCCCTCTTCTCCTGTGTCTTTGCCCTCCCCATTATCCCTGTCTCCCCCAACGAATGTCCCCAGGTTCCTCACACCTCCTGAGTACTCTCATCCTTCTCCACCATCTTCAGCCCTCCCAGCTGTCTTTGTCCTCAGGCTCCTCCGCCTTCCTTAACACCCTCATCCCTAGTAACTGTCCTTGGCCATTCCAAACCTCATCCCTCCTGAGCATCACTGTCCATCCTGACCATCCTTATCCCCACCCAAACACCCTCATCCCCTCGACTTGCTGCCCACTTCGCTATCAGCTGCTGGCAACTATGTCCACTGCTTAGACAGAAATTAATGAGCATCCTCTGTCTCCCCCAATGTGATATGTCACTGTCTCCACACTGCTTCTTCTCTCCCCCTGCAGGGTGACAGGGAGCTGGGTGGCAGTGGTGGCCATTCCCTTGCCACAGTCCCATGTCATTCAGTGGCACCCCAAGGACATCAGGATCCCCTGTGCCGTGCTGCACCAGAGCAGGATGGAGCAGTACTGCAGTGGCATAGCTGGGTGACAACAGCACATCTGGGTGGCAATGACATAGAAGGATTGAAGCAGGACAGCTGGATCACAGAAGCACAGCTGGATTGCAGTGACATGGCTGGACTGCAATGTCACTGCTGGATCAGTGCCATAGCTGGATCACAGTTGGATGTCTGGGTTAAAGGGGCATATATAGGCGATCTCAAATGCACAGCTGGATTGTACCAGCACATCTGGATCACAGGAGCATTGCTATAATGCAAGTGCATGGCTGGAATGGGATGGCACAGCTGGATCGCAGCCATGCATCTGTGTTGCAATAACACAGCTAGACTACAATGCTGCAGACAGCTTGTGGTGGTGCAGCTTGGGTTGTGGTGCCCTGGCCAGACACACTATACCACAGAAGGGTTGTGGTGATTTAAAGAATGAAGTCAGAATTTCTTCTTAGTGACGAAGTATTCTTTATTGACAGCGCTGGATGCACGGGGGATCCTTCCACCTAACGTGCATAACCAAAGTGACAAACTATCTCATATTTGTACAGCAGAACAACGAATATTCAATTAATACCTATACATATTCATTACCTAAACCCGCTACTCACGCTTCTTATGCTAATTAGCTTATCAGTCCTTTGCACTTGCGCAGATTCTTCCAAGAATTGTGGGCAGGGGTCTTAAGGACGTGGGCAGTGGTCTTTGGGAGAAAGGCCGTTTGTCTTCCTCATAGTATCCTGTATCTGGAACGTAGTGATCTTGCAAGTTTGCAATGTCCTTATCAGTCTGAGCTAATTTGTGTCCTTGTTGTCCATTTGTTTCCTGCCTGAGATGGGATGTCTGGCAAGTTTTTGTTACTTAGTTTTCACCTCTTCTTCACCTCTTGGCTCCTGATAGGATATCTTACAGACTCAGACTACTTCTTCCTTGACTAACAGATAATATTGAGTAACTAATCTATTCTATTCTTAATACCTAGATAATGATTCATCCTACTGCCTAGCTAGCTAATCATCCTTTTATATTTACTAATTGCTTGCTTGTTTCAGTGGCAATGGGTCAGATGCACATCTGGTCTAAATAAGGGTCAGGTGGCTACATCCTCGTTTTAGGGTTCATGGCCATGGAGCTGTCAGCCTCATGGTGAACCCTAAGTCATGCCTCAGCCATGCCTGTGCCCCTGGTTGGCCCCAGCCCTTGTCTCAGCCCAGTACAGGGTAAAAATGTAATCAAAATGGAAAGTCGGGTTGGTTTGTAGATTTTCACGTGTCCTTTGCAGAATTGGAAGGGTGGGCAGCTGCCGAGGTCTGTGCCACCCTTTTGGTGAATAATGAAAGGGCTGGGATGAATTAGGGTAAATAAAACCCTTTTGGGGACAGAACACCAGCTCTGCCTCGTTCTGGAATACCAGACGGTCCTGGACCAGGAAAAAAGGCCAACAAAGGGGGGGGGGGGGGGGGGGGGGGGGGAAGGGGGCGGAGGGGAGAAGAAAAGCAGACGACTTTCTAGTCCTGGGCTAGACTTCACTGGGTTGGGATTTCTGGGTTTTAAATCCAGCCCGGTGTCAGCCCCACCCCCGGGAGGGAGCTTCCTGAATATTCCGTTCTCGTGAACATTCACGAGGCGGGCGGGGCGGCTGACCCCGGGCGGGCGCACGGCGGGGCGGGCGCTTCCGGGGCAGCGGCACCGGCACCGATAGCGGCAGCGGCGCAGGTAGGGGCGGCGGGCCCTGGGGGCGGCGGGCAGCGCCGGGAGGAGGCAGCTGCGGCCCCGCCGCCGGGGAGCGAGGGCTCGGCCTTGCTCTTGGTGTCTTCGCTCCGAAATCGGCAGGCGCGGGCGCGTGGAGCGGCGCGGGAGGGGTTCTGAACGCGCGCCCTAGAGGTTGTTAAAATGAGGTAAAAAAAAGGGGGAGCTTAGAGTTTGGCGGTGGAAGGGTATGTCTGGGATGGTACACGCTCACTGTGAGCTTTCGGGGAATCCTGAGCCACGTGGTCTTTCTAATTAATCCACACAGCTATAACAGATCTTCTCACACACTTTATTAAAGAAGCATATTGCCAAGATGCCTTAAATAAAACAGCTCACACAGCAACCGATTCAGGGGAACTGCCACAATTCAATGCAAAAATCACAAGCCTCATTTTATTGTTTATTCTCTAGAGCATGAAAGTCTTGTAATTTGAGTGGGTTTACCCTGTCTGCTTCTTATACCTTCTGATAGTTACTCCAAATGAAGCCTTGCATGATGTGACAGGGAAGCAAAGATGTTCATAACCCCATAACCTGAGGAGCTGGGTAAAGTTGTACATCATAACCAACACACTTGCATAAACACAAAGGAGATTTTCAGAGTTGTTGAGGACCTGGAGGAGGAAAAACATCTGTGAATAGAGTGTGGGTGCTGCAGGACTTCAGAGAAAGGTGCTTTTTCGGGGGATGAGGCCGTTGGCCAGGTCCCAGCGCACCTCCCAGCGCAGGGCAGCTCTCTTCTTCTTCGTGGGCACCATGTAGGCATTGGGGACACAGGTGCGCTGTGGCCTGCTGGGGAGGCCAGGCTGGTCGAGCATCTGCTCCCGAATGCCCCAGCGCAGGTCCTTCCTCTGGTCCTCGCCTGGCACATGGAACCTCTCCCACTCTCGCTTGTATTCAAAGTACTTGGCAACCCGATCGGTTTTGCCATGGTTTCGGCCCAGTGCTTCTAACCTTGGCGGAATGAAGGACTTGGGTGGTCCTGTTGCGGCCCTGTACTGAGAGGTGGGAGAGCCCTGGAGGACCCTGAGAAGAAAGGGGGGACCGTCCCCAGGGGACTGTCGGTGACAGTGAGGCTCCAGGGAGGACTCTTCAAGGGAGCTGCTGCTTGTCTCAATTTCCCCCTCAGAAAGGCTGTCTTCTGGGCCAGTGCTCAGCTGACACATTTTCTGTCTCAGGCTCCAGACCTCATCGCTGGTCTCCCATGTGCTGATGACTGACTCATCGGAGACCTCAACTCCTCCATCAGGTCTCCGCCTCAGCACCTTCCTCTTCATTGCCAGCCTCTTTGAGCTCCCAGGGGACCACGGTGCAGCAGTGGGCTCTGCAAATGTAGGAAGGGCTGGCTTCAGCCCCGTGGCCACAATGTAGGGGTCACAGTGGGGGCGTACTCTCCAGCTCTCACTGCTGCCTTGCTGCTCTTCATCGCTCAGAGTGGCCCATCTATACCTGTCTGCTCCCCATGTGTTCTCCATGGTTTCTGCTGGGCTGGGTGGATCCTGCAAAAATAAACTTGCGGTTAATGTCTTGCAGTGCACCCAAGTTGGATGAAGGCATGTAAAAAGGGGCTCTGAGAAAGCTGTCTCTGACTCTTGGCCACCCTGAAGCTTCTCAGGTTTATGGGTGTCAATCTAGGCTCCGGTTATACAGAGCCGTCTATATAACTGAATACAACTCTACTGAAAACTATGGCATTGCATGTGAAGTATCAATGTGAGACTGGACAAAACACAGGGCAGATTCATTCCCTCTGTGGCTGTAAGCCTTGTCAGAGGTATTAGTGATTCTCCCTTTATCCTCCCACTGTTCTTTCAAAAACACCATAGCTAGTTGTGATTAAATCTGGGGACATCAAAGAAAGGGTGTTCTATTTCCACAGATGAAGAAAAGATGTTCATTTAGGTGTTGACCATCACAGCCTAAAGGCAGAGCTCCAGGCTGAGTTGTGTGGGGGTCTGGTTGAGGTAAGCCTCAAGACTGGCTGCAAAAGGGATGTAGACATTGTTCACATTCAGTGTGCAGATTTGGGGCTATCTTTATGCCATTAAACAGGTTTGGAAATGCAAGTTTCAATCGTGTAGCAGTGATGCCATTATGAAATGTTAGAGCAGATGGTGCTGCGAGATGACTGGTAGCTGTTAGCAGGCTGTCTGAAGTGTTGATGCTAGCTGAGCACACGGCGAGAACGGGAACTGCTCCGTGACAGCTCTGCACAGGAAATGTGGGAATGTGCTGCTGCCGTGCTGGGCTGCTGGAGCAGAGCTGGTCTGACAGTGGTGGCTGGAGGAAGACAAGTAATTAAGTGCCAAAGAGATTTGGAGCCTTGAATAAGACAAAATTGCCCCAGCCAAGGCCCTTGACTGTTCCCACATGTTGCTAGGGACACTGAATGATGATAAAGAAGCAAAAGAATCATTGTGCAGATAATAATTCCTTTACAGAAAGCCTACAGGCACGTGTAATAAAAACTGCACAAAAAGGCAAAACCACAGATTTTCTCCTTTCTCTGCAGGACCTGAGGAGCTACCAGCCACCAATTAGAACTCCAAGGGACGCACTCACTATGGCAGATGGGAGTGGGGCTACTGATCGAGAGCAACTCCTGAAGAGGGTGCAGAACTTGGAGGAGGAGGTGAAGCGACTGCAGGAGAAGCTGTTGGAGGGCAAGGAGGGCACTGTGGCAAAAGACACTGTTTCAGTGTCCAGGAAACCCAGGAAGCAGCAGCAGCAGCGGCCTTTTGATTTCAGTGCCTATGGCCGCAGGCATGTGGCACTGAAGATTGCTTACCTTGGCTGGGGGTACCAAGGCTTTGCCAGCCAGGAGAACACCAACAACACAATCGAAGAGAAGTTGTTCGAAGCCTTGAAGAAGACGCGGCTGGTAGATGACAGACAGACCTCCAACTATCACCGCTGCGGGCGGACAGACAAAGGAGTCAGTGCCTTTGGGCAGGTCAGGATGGATTTACAAGCTCCAGTGTGGGGAGCTCGGGATGGAGATTCTGTGGGATTAGTGATGAATGGGTGATGAGCCCGGTGCTCACTACATGGCAGTGCAGGTTGGATTTGTTTTTAAAGAACTTTTTCAGACACTAATAGATTATTAGCGCTGTTTTTTTCAGGGGAGGATGAAATGCACTTTAGGCTGCTATTTCCTGAGCCAGGGCAGCTATCAGAACAGCTCAGCACTGCCAAAAAGGGGAGATGCCCCTTCTTACCCGTATGCACATGTTGCTCTTCCTGTGCCAATTGCAATGCTTGGCAGACCCCTCTCAGCTGAGTTAACTCACTAACACAGCAAAAATAACTGGATGGCTTCCCATGGAGCAAGAAAGCTGAATTCCCATGCAGAAGGGTCTGAGGAGAGCTGCAGCCAGCGGAAGGGAGCGTGGGAGTGGGAGCTGGAGGGAGGGGAGCAGCTGCCCTCATGGTGGCAGGGAGCCATCAGGAAGGCACAGCCTCCTCACGCTGCCATCAGAGCTTTAGGGTGGCTTTGCTTTCCTCCTCTTCCTCCTGCTTGTGCTCCGAGAGCAGACTGTACTTTTGCCTTGCTGGGATGGTTTTAACCTGCATCACTCATCTGCTCTAGGTCACAAAGCAAACCACATGAAATACAAGGCATGGACTACCTTTACATGTGCTGCTTGATGTGCCTAGAAACCTGCAAGTGTTAATTCACCTGTTCCCGTGCTAGTTTCTCAGCCAGTTGAACTGTTAGTGGGTTCAAGTCATGATCTCCAGTTTTGGGGGGGGGGTGATGGGAAGAGGCAGGAGGAGTTTAAAAAAAAAAAAAAAAAAAAAAAGGCACGTGTATCTTGCAGACTGATTAAAACTGAAGCCATTTAGAGACCATGCTATGTAGGCAGTTTGCAAGTTTCTCTGTTTTATTAAAGGAATCCATAGCATCTGGTAGGAAGCTTAGTAGAGGCGCTTGCAGTTTTACCCACAGGAAGGAGTGGTAAGACAGACCGATTTAAGATACCTTCCTCTATAGAAGATCCTGAATTTCTACCAAAATGTAAGGCAGAGGTGTAGGAAGACTTGGCTTTACGTGCCAAGTACAGCCATCCACTACCTAATCCCAGTTTTCCCAATTTTGCAGGTGATTTCCCTAGATCTCCGCTCAAACCTGTTAGAGGGGAAGAAACTAAATGGTTGCAAGGATGACTCAGAAAGGAAAAACAGTAAATCAGAGGAAGAGCTACGCTACACCCATATTCTGAACAGGGTACTCCCACCAGATATCCGTGTGCTGGCCTGGTCCCCTGTGGAGCCTGACTTCAGCGCCCGGTTCAGCTGCCTCAGGAGGACCTACCGCTACTTCTTTCCCTGCGCAGACCTGGACGTGGCCCTCATGCATGCTGCCGCCCAGAGGTACGTTGGGACACATGATTTCCGTAACCTATGTAAAATGGATGTGGCCAACGGTGTGATCAACTTCCAGAGAACAATTTTCAGCGCCCAGGTGATGTGGGTGGACAGGGGACCTGAAGCTGGGCTGCGGGACCCTTTTCAACTATGCCAGTTCGAGGTGACGGGACAGGCATTCCTCTACCACCAAGTGCGCTGCATGATGGCTATCCTCTTCCTGGTCGGACAGGGGATGGAGAGCCCAGAAATCATTGACGAGCTGCTGGATGTAGAGAAGAACCCCCAAAAACCACAGTACAGGTATGGACAGCTCAGGAAACCTCCCAGGCTGCTTCTCAGAGACTGCTGTGCGCAAAGCACTGCTGGCAAAGCCCTCTTCTGCCAGCCTGCAAAGCCATCTTGTACAGGAAGGAAGCAAGCTGCCAGTGGCCTCTCTGTGACACAGCATTAAAGATCCCCTTTTCTTGTTACTGCTTTACTCTTAGACAAGTTATTGATGGTTTTAGCCCTAGGTATTTGGTAAAAAACAACTCAAAAAAGCAGTTTTGTGAGAGGCAGCACTGTTGTTAGCAGAAAGAGCCAGCTGTTGTGTTTTTTATCTCAGGCCCTCTGTAGCACACCTCTAAACCCTTGGCTGTTTGTAACACCTTGTCTCCTTTTCCCTAGCATGGCCGTGGAGTTTCCCCTGGTCCTGTATGACTGTGAGTTTGAGAATATTCAGTGGATCTATGACCAGGAGGTACAGGAGTTCAACGTTACCCACCTGCAGCAGCTCTGGGCCAGCCACGCAGTCAAAACTCAAGTGCTGCATAACATGTTACAAGGCCTGGATGCTGCTCCAGTGGCTGCAGGGAAAGGTAAAAAGATGAAAAGATGGCAGAAACGATATAGGGGTAGGATTAATTTAAAAAAAAAAAAAAAAAAAAAAAAAAAAAAAAAAACTAAACAAGGGAATAATCAAACAGATGTTTGAAAGCATTGCTATTTCTTCACTTGTGTTGCAGGCCCAGGGGATATCACTACTACTGTCCTTTGGGGAGATCTGAAGCCTCCAGTGCAAAACCAGGCCAGCAGCTTCATGGAAGGGGTCAAAGCCCGCACATACAAGCCCTTAATGGAGCGGCCCAGGTGTGAGGGGCTGGAGTCCCGCATCCAGCACTGCCTGCGGAGGGGCCGCAGCCAGGCTGCAGAGCGGGCCGCCAAGCGGCTCTGCACCATGGGAGGCCCGGAGCTCGCCTCACCAAGCAGTGATTCCTGAAGGGATGCTCGACCCCCCCCCCCCCCTTTTTTTTTTTTTTTAGTTTCCCCTTGCGAGTTTGATAAATTTCTACTGATTTGGGTAAAGTGCTGCTGTGTCGCGGCCAGTGGAGGGGCACGAGCGGGGGGGGGGGGGAGGGGGGGGAGGAGGGGTTGGTCTCCTCAGAGCAGAGGAGCCCCCCTGCGATGTGGCAGCCCCAAGCTTGAGGTACTGGCGCCTCCCCACGCACTACGGAAGGCGGGACGCGGCGGGACGCGACACGACGGGCTCGGCCTCCCCCTAGTCCAGTACCTGCAGCCCCTCAGCTGCTCTCGTCCTCACGCCGCGGCCGTTACCGGTCCCCAACCGCCGCCCGCCTTCAAACGGCCGACGGGGCGGGACGGGAGGGCTGCCCTGCCCTTTCCCATTGGCGGTGCGCCTTGTCGCTCATCTTCCTCCGCCTTTCCCCGTTGGGTGGGGAGGCTGAGGGACCGCCTTCGCACCGCCGCCATTGGCCGGAAGGGCGGAGGGAGAAGGAGGGAGGGAGAAGGGGGGAGGGAGAAGGGGGGAGCAGGGGAAAATGGCGGCGGCGAGCGGCGGGGCGCTGTGGCGGCGGCGGCCAGTGGCGGCCCTGAGCCGGGCGGCGCGCTCCATCTGCGGGCGGGCGGCGGGGGCGGAGCGGCTGGCGGGGCGGCTGCGGGCGCGGCGGAGCGAGGAGGAGGAGAAGAAGAATCGGGAGGTGAGCGCGGGCGGGCCGGGGGCGTTGCCCCCCTCGCTCCGCGGGGTGCCCGGCAGCGGCCGCCGGGAGCCGTCCTTCCGCCGCCCGCCTCGTCCCCCGCAGGTGCCCGGGAACCCGGCGCGGAGGCGGGCCCGAGAGCTGGCCGCGCTGCAGCTGGTGCACCCCAACGTGTTGGCCAGAGCGCTGAAGCAGGGAGCCGTGTACCAGGACGAGGAGGTGGTGGTGCTCAACAAGCCCTATGGCCTCCCCGTGCACGGTGAGGGGTGCCCGGGGCCAGCGTGGCGCCTGTCCCTCCGGGTGGAACGTCTGCTGGGCCCCCTCATGGGCAACAGCGCGTTGGGAGGTGGTAGAAAACACCCCCAAACACGAAGAATGCAGTTGCTGCCATGCTAGCTGCTGTTACACTGTAAGACTGCAGATACCTCGAATATTTCCTGCGCAGTGTGGGTCATCACTTTGGTTTTAGCATGTAGCGAGTTCAGAAGGGGCCTTGGGCTTGGGGGTTCTCCCATCTGACCAAACGGGAAAATAGCTATGCCCCTCATGGTGCCAGGGGGGGTCCTCTGTCTCTGTCCTTTTTGTGCTGAGGTTTTCCTTCTTCCTTTCAGCTCCAAGGAAAGGTGTGGGGTGTTTGCCATCTTTAGATAATGGCTCAAATTGAGTTGCCTTAGCAGCTTGTTTTATAGAAGAAATATGTAGTGCTGTCTCTCTCACTGATCACTGTTAAGAGTGGAAGAATCCCGCTATATCTTGCAGCCCATTCATCTTGCTTTGTGGGGTTAATTTAAGCTAGATGAGGATGTGAATACCTGCCCTTATTGCCTTGCTGTCTGTGGATTATGCAGGTGGCCCTGGGATCAAGAACTGTATCACTGATGTGCTGCCAATTTTGGCCAAGATGCTGAAAAACATGAGAGCTGAACCTCTGCACCTGTGTCATCGGCTGGACAAAGAGACCACAGGTGTCATGGTACTGGCACGGAGCAAGGAGGCAGCAGACAGGATCCGACTCCTCTTCAAAACTCGCCAAGTGGAGAAGATATACTGGTAGGAACAGTTTTGGAGGAAAAAAGTCTTTGATGAGGTGCAAAGGGAGAATTGCCTGTGTGCAGATTTTGGAAAGTGGGGCTCTGTGGAAGTGATGGGTATTTGATCTTCCCAGGGCTGGCTCCTGGGAAGAGGGATGAGAGAGGGTTCCTATCCTAGATGTGCAAAGGGCTGGAGCTGCACCCCACAGACCTCTGCTTTCCCTCCACAGGGCAATTAGCGTAGGGCACCCCGACCCCGTTGAGGGCATTGTGGAAATCCCCATGGTAGAGAAGGAGGTACAGAGCCACCAGCCTCACTACAAGGTGAGCAAGCATCCTCTCAGCCACAGTTTGAATGCTTTCTTCCCTTTCCTATGGGCTCACCCTCATTATTGTTCAGATGACACTGGCTCCAAACTACCGCTTGTCCCCTGAGGATGGGAAAGTGCTGAAAATTCGCAAGAATTGCAGTGCTGAAAGTGCTGTGACACGGTACCGCATTCTGGCTAGCTCATCTGCCTGCTCTCTGCTGGAGCTCCAGCCCATCACAGGTGAGGTTTGGCCATGTTTGTGCATTGTAACAGCCACCCAGCTGCTTTGTCACCCTGACTGTGCTTTCTGTGCAGTCAGGAGCAGTCCTGGAAGCAGGAACAAGCTGTAGAGCTTGGCCAAGGCTCTGGGAAGTAACGGTTTGCTGCCAGCAGTCTCAGCACAGGGTTATCTGGTGTAAGAATGCTGGTGGATGGATGGCAAGTGCAGAGCTGATGCCCGGTGTGGCAGATGTGATGTTTCTCCTCTTCTCCCTCTTCATCTCAGGAGTGAAGCACCAGATCCGGGTTCACCTGGCCTATGGGTTGGGGTGCCCAATACTGGGGGATCACAAATACTCTCACTGGAACAAGCTGGCACCCCAGGTAAGGCAGGTACTGTGCCACAGAGTGTTGCAAAGACCAGCTGCTTGGTGGCACCTGCTGGGGTTTTGAGGTCAGGCTGCTGACATGGGTTGGTGGAAGGGATGCTGGGTCTGTCCTCATGCCACTCTCTGTCCTCACTGCAGAAGCTTCCTGAAATCACCCTGAGGAGGCTGAAGCTGGAGCAGAGCAAGGCTCGCCACCTCCCCCTGCACCTCCATGCCCACCGCCTCTCCCTGCCACTGGGTGCCAGTGGGGGCAAGTGGATAGACCTTGAGTGTGAGCCACCTGTCTTCTTTCGCAGGACATTGAGGAAGCTGGAGTTGGACATTGATAAAAACTAGGATGAGGCTCATCAGCAGGACAGCACTGGTCCTGTGCATCTCCGTGTCTCTAGCACATGGCAGTTCTGGATCCAGCCTTGCTTGCAGTGATGTCTGCCTTGCAGCAAGCGGTGTGATATGGTCTGTGGTCTCTGCTGCTTGGGAGAAACCTCACCTGATGGGTAACAGCATTGCTGGCTTCAGTGTGTGCACTTTTGCCCACCGTCCAGGCCTGATTTAGAGCAGAAATGTGGCTAGGTGCACTCAGGAGCCTCTTGTCCATGCTGATGATGCTGTGTAGAAACTGGGCATCACCCAGTCTGTGTTTTGAACTTGACTCTGCTCAATAAAGGACCCATCTCCTGCGGAGGTGAAGGTTGTGTGGTTCTCTGTGGGCAGGGCAGGACGATCTCAGTGTCTGGGCAGGTTTGAGCCCATGTGGGTGCAACCCCACCTGGTTTGGGGCCTCCCTGGCTCATCCCTTCTATGCTGTCTATCATCCTGGCACTCTGATTTGGAGACTCCCTTTGTCTGAAAACGCAGCAAAAGTGAAATTTGGCAGCAGCTGTGCGTTTTGACTGTGCTGAGAGACTGTTCAGAGCTGCAGCATGGTGGGGACTCCCTCTCCTCGGCTTGGCTGAGCAGTCCAGGGCTCCCCCAGCTTGGTGCTGTCAGCACAGGGCTTTGGCTGCCTGCTTTTTGGGCAGCAGCTGTACTTGCCAGAGTGGGGGAGCTTTTCTACCCTTCTCTTTTCCATCCCACCACCCCCTTCTGATTTCCATATTGCTTATTTCTAGATCCCTCTGCCTGCATTGCTCTCCCACTGGAGCTTGCTGCCTTGTCCCTGATTGTGTGGGCTGCCAGTCCCATCGTGCCAGGCTGGAGAGGGTGACAGAGAGAGAGATAAAAAAGCTGGCATGAGGGGAATTGCAGCCTATGCTCTGCATCAGTAGTGCAGCCACTGGCATCTCAGCTCCCACTGTCCCTTGGCCTGTCCCTAAGTCTTGGGACTGGGCAGTAGGACTTTCAGGAGCCCTAGCTCCCTGCCCATGCAGGATTGCCAGAAAGGGCTCTTTGTACCCTGTGAGGCCACTCTGTACCTGGCTGGGGCTTTTCAGTAGGGTGATGCCCCATACTTGCTTGTTACAGGAGGCAAAAATAGCTTGGGAGTCCCACACCCCACGAACATGCTGCTGGAAATACATCTGCTTATGAGAGAGGGAAGTAAAACCACAGAGATCTGGTATGCAGTGGGACAAGTGGTGGCTGGGCAGGAATGCTGTCTTCCTGGCCATGGTGCTGTGACTGCGAGTTTTTTTTTTCTATTTCAGGGCATGCTATTCGCATTCTCACCAGGGAAAGGCTTTCCCTGTAATTATCAGTCAATTTAATGCACTGTCTAAGCTGTCGTTTACAGCTGCCTGGCTGGTAGTACTTGGCATGCGATACCTTCAGACATACAAAATCACTTGCCACGCTGTTTGCACCTCAGATAGCACCAGAGCCCCAAGCAGCAGCACCAACTTCCATTTCCCTGTGGTGTGTCCTGTCCCAGATAGAAAAATGTCCTTGTCACACACAGCCGCTGAGTACATGCTTTCGGATGCCCTTCTCCCGGACCCCAGTGGCTCCCGTGCCAAGGGCCTGCGTTTGGAGCTGCCGAGTGACCGCGTGCTGAAGTTCATCGCGGTGGGGCTGCCCCTCTTCCTCGTCTCTCTGGCCTTTGCCCGGGAGTTCTCTACTGGTGAGTTGTGGGGGACGGGGGTTTGCACCAGCCAGTAATCATATTTTGTTGCTGGGACAGATTTGGTCTATGGGGGTGGTGGGTGCTGCAAAAGCTTGGTGTTTTCACGCACACGGGCACGCTCTGAGAATGCTGAAATCCCCTAAAATGGGATTTCCAGGCTTTCTGTCTCAGGTCTATTCATTGATTGCAGATTTTAATTGATTTTGATCAATCTGATGGGGTTTTATTGTTTTGTCTAATTTCTGGTAGCCATCAGAGTGCACAAACAGCAATCCTAAAACCCCAGCATTCTTAAAGGCACTGGTGTGTCTGTGCTCTGCTCCTCACCTGCTGCTCTGCTTACAGCACTCCTGTGTGATCCCACTGCAACAGCAGGGTTGTTTCAGAGGAGTTGCTGGTGGGGTGTTGGGGTTCCCCATGGTGCTCTCTGGGGGCTTTACTCTTCCAGGGTACATCTGTGTCTTGGTGCTTGCCTGGATGACGGGGATGGGCTGGTGATGGCAGTACACAGGGCTTCAATGATAGAGCTGTTGGGTGTTGCTCAACCTCAAACCAGAACAGGGTTTGGCTAATGTTCTGCTGCAGGGTTTGGTTTCATGCTGGGTTCTGGATGGGCTTAAATATTGCTGCCGTGGCTGTGCTCAAAGGGAAGTGTTCAGGAAGTGATGGTAAAGTCCCTCTGACAGCCAGAAAATGCACTGGGGACAGACATTTACAAGAGACGTTCAAAAAGAGCCCTGTCCGACCTGCTCAGCTCCTCTCGTCCTTTGTAGGCTCGCAGATCAGCTGCTTCTCCCCGTCCAACTTCACGGGGAAGCAGTCTGCCTATGCTGACACAGCTTGCTGGGACTCACTCCTCCACCATGGCTTTGATGCTGAAGGACATGCTGTCACCAAGTCCCTTTGGGTTCTCAAGGTATGTCAATGGGCCAGGCCAGGACGGGACCACCAAGATGGTGTCTGGGTACTACTGGGTCTCATCATGATGTCAGTGGGGACCGGATCTTGCAGGAGCAAAGTAGTCCGGCGCCTCAGCCCCCCTAAAATCCCTCTACCCTGGGGATACTCTAAGACAATTTCTCTAACCTGGGGGTGGTCTTCTCCACCCAGGTCTTCCCGTACTCGCTGCTGGTGGTGGCAGTGCTCATGTACCTGCCCTACCTGCTGTGGCGCTACGCAGCCACCCCTGCCCTTCACTCTGATCTCCTCTTCATCATTGATGAGCTGGACAAGTCCTACAACCGCTCTGTACGCCTGGTACAGCACATGAGGAAGGTCCAGCAGTCCAGCACTGAGCCAGAACAGTTTTGGGAGGAATACGAGAGGTGAGATGGTGGGATGGGGGTGTGCTTCTTTAGCCCCTCTGTGCTGCATTTGGGCCACATCTTCACTCATGGTGGCTTCAGAGGAGCAGTGGGGTGGCTTCAATTCACTGCTCTCTTTCCAGGGCTCGCCAGGAGAGGTACTTCGAGTTCCCACTGCTGGAGCGCTACCTTGCCTGCAAGCAGCACTCCCACTCCCTGGTCATCATCTACCTCCTGAGGAACCTTCTCCTGCTCTTGTTCTTGGCTGCCACTTGCCTCTACCTGGTCTTTCTCCATCTCAACATCTTCTTTCAGGATGAGTTCAGCTGCTCCATCAAAACAGGGCTGCTTCAAGCTGAGCCCCATGTCCCCCCACTCATCCCTTGCAAGCTGGTCTTCTTCTCTGTTTTCCAGCTCATCAGCCTCACGGTTGGTGGTGTCTATGTCCTCCTTATGCCTGTGGTCATCTACAATGCTCTGCAGCTCTGCCAGTGGGACAAAGGGCTCCTCTCTGTCTATGAGATGCTGCCTGCCTTTGACCTTCTCAGCCGCAAGATGCTCACCTGCCCTATCAACGACCTCAACATCATCCTTCTCTTCCTCCGGGCCAACATCTCTGAGCTGACGTCCTTCAGCCGCCTCAATGCTGTCAGCGCCTTGCGGGAGACCACTGCTGACAAGCAGGACATCGATACCGTTGTTGACTTCATGACACTGCTGGCTGGGCTGGAGGCCACCAAGCCGAAATACCAGGCTTGTGTGCCCATGGCCAATGGCGAGGCCATAGGTAGGTCTTTGGAGTAGAGATGACCTCTTTATGGTCTCAGCACCCACGCCGTCACATCCTACCTTGTGGATGAGGCTGAACCTGTCCACTCTGTACCTTAACCTTTTGCCAAGACCTTAAAGCTTTTTGGGCAAGGGTTGGGGTGCTGCAGGGGTCACTGAGGGGGCTGATGGCTTTCTCTCCTCTTTCATGTCTGGGGACTGGTTTGGCAGCCATTGATGCTACCAGAAGCCCACGCGTAGGCAGGGGTTGCTATAGGAACAGTTGCACTGAGAAAACTGCAGAGTTTAAACCCAGGCTCTGGGCAAACCGGGGGACTGGGAGGGTCCTCATTTTTGAGGAAGACAACAACCCAGTCTATTGATGGGTGGGGGCTTAGCCTTAAATTTTGGGGTGTTGGTGTAATATTCTAATGTTACCATGGTTGTGGGTGGTGGACAGGCTCCCAAAGCACCAACGCTTCCTCTACCACGTGCTTAGATTTTGTGGTGAGGTGGGGGGGGCACCTCCTTTGCTGTCTCCTGGAGTAGCTCACAGTGGTTTCTGGGCTCTGCAAAACAGCTCATCCCTGGCAGGGTGGGAGCCAGGATGCCTCCGCTCCTTTCCTGGCCCTGAATATGCAGTCTGAGGTCTGTGGTTTTAAAATGAATAAATATGGAAAGAAAGAGACATTGAGCTAGCTGTATTTAGCATTGTTGGCATGGCAACTGCAGGGCTGGCACAACCAGCTCTGGGTCTAGCTGGTGGAGAAAGCCCAAGATGCTGGTGTGAGGTGGCTCAAATGCCCAGGTACTGAATTCTTCCTCTTTTCCCTGTCCTGTCCAGAAATGAAGCTTGGAGTGGAAGCAAAGGGAAAAGCTACCCGTGACTCCCTCAGCTCTGCCTGAGCTTGGCCCCAGCAGCTTCAGGATCTAAGCCTGGTCACTTTGTTGGGATCCACTTCCATCCTCCTTGATGGCAGCAGCATTGGTTGTGTACATTAAACTCAGGTTTTGATACAGGTGCGGTGGCCTCTGTCATATGGCACTGGCAGCTGGGCTGAGCTCAACTGTCTGCCTCCCTTTCCATTGTGCTGGGGTTGAATCCTCCCCATCTCTCCAGTCAAAAAGGGTCAAAACATAAAACAGTACAGTAACGCTCAGACATCTGAGTTCTGCATGCTGTAGTGCTGCTTCCATGAGAATTTTTCCTGATGTCACAGCAGGAGTGGGAAATGAGGGTTTAAGTAATATGATCAGATGGGGGAGGGGGGGCAGAGGACCCAAGAACTTCCTAGCCATTCTCTCTGTTGCTAACTAGGACATCCTCTGCAGCACTTCTGTCACAAAGAGATGTGTGAAACAGGAGCCTCTGGCTATATCTCTGCCCCTTTACCTGATGGGGTGTGCCCTGTGCTCTCAGCCCTAGAGGCCTGCAGGAGGGTGAAATCCCTCCTAGAATGACTCCTGGCACAGTGGGGCTTGGGGCCACCCAGCGCTGCTACAGCAGAGCAAGGGCGGCCAGAAGGTGGGTGAGAAAGGAAGGGAAAGAGAAGCTGGGATGCTCCTGGATTGGAAGGGAGCCTTTCTGCTGGAACACAGAGCCCTTTGCCAGGACCAGACAGCTTCTGGCAGCTCAGTGAGGACTGCAGCAATGGAGAGGTAACATCCCTGTGACCCAGGTTTCCTCCAGGTCTCCAAAAGCCAAGAAAAAATGGGGAGGGAAAAGAGAAAGAAACAAAAAACACTTAAAGACAAGTGTGTCAGAGCAGATGATGCCAGAAGGAACAGGCTTGCAGGAGCAGCTTGGCGCTTGTGACACTGCAATGCCTCTAGCTAAATTTAGAGGTGTAGGGTGGAGGCATGAAGCCGCGCTGGGCTGCGGGGCCAGGATGCTCTGGGGCAGGAGCTGCAGCTCTCTCTTGGAGCTCTGCCTAGGGGCAGAAGAAGAGCGAGTTGCAAGCTTATGGGTAAGGATTAAGGGGCAGGCTACCATGCCTTATACTGTTGTGGGCGTTTGCTACAGGCCACCTGATCAGAAAGAGGAGGTAAATGAAGCCTTAAGATGGCTGGAAGTAACCTCAGTCACAAACCCTGGTTCTCCTGGGGGACTTCAACCACTCTGAAATCTGCTGGGAAGATCACATAGCTAGGTACACAGTTCAGGAGGTTCCAGCAGTGCATTGGTGACAACTTTTTGACACAGATGGAGAAGCCAACAAGGAGAGTTGTGCTGCTGGACCTTGTATTAACAAATGAGGAAGGATTAGTTGGAGATGTGAGGGTTGGGGTCACTAGGGGGGGAACTATAGGCCAGTCCCAGTCCCTGGGAAGCTCATGGAGCCAACTAATGCTGAAAAACATTTTCAGGTGCATGGAGGACAGGAAGGTGATCATCACTAGTCAGCAGGGAATTTACAAATGGGAAAATTGTGCCTAAGCAGCCTGATAGCTTTTTACAATGAACTTGGTGTATGAGAGAACAGTGGAGGTTGTTTACCTTGGCTTTACTAGGGCTTGACACTGTCTCCTGTAACACTGTCTCCTCATAGACAAACTGATGAAGTATGAGTTAGATGAGTGGACAGTAAGGTAGACTGAAAACTGGCTGAATGACTGGCCCTGGAGTATGGTGATCAGTGTGGAAAAAGTCCAGATAGAGGCCAGTCATGAGGACAGTGCTGCCTGGGTAGGCACTGGGTCCAAGAGTATTTAATGTTTTCGTTAATGACCTCAATGCCAACCTTAATGCTAACATTAATGACCTAAGGCAACAAGGAGAGTTGTGCTGCTGGACCTTGTATTAATGAAATGGGGAAGGACTAGTTGGAGATGGGAAGGTCAGGGGCAACCTTGGCTGCAGTGACCATGATGTGGAAGTTCAGGATCTTGTGAGGAGTAAGCAGGGAAAAAGGTAGGATTGTGACCCTGGACTTCAGCAGAGCAAACTTTGGCCTCTTCAGGGATCTACTTGGAAGAATCCCATGGGTAAGGACCCCAGAAGGAAAGGGGAGTCCAAGACAGCTGGTCAATATTTAAGCATCACTTCCTCCAAGCTCAAGATCGGTGCATCCCTATGAATAAGAAGGCAAGCAAAGGGAGCAGGGAACTCCTGGCAAAGCTCAGACAGAAGAAAGAATTCTAC
Source organism: Oxyura jamaicensis (assembly GCF_011077185.1). NCBI lineage: Eukaryota > Metazoa > Chordata > Aves > Anseriformes > Anatidae > Oxyura > Oxyura jamaicensis. Next base: position 89,179 of record NC_048916.1, read on the forward strand.
AGCATGTGAAAAAAGCACTTGGGAGGAATATGAGGGCCCTGTCAGAGTATGCAGGGATGTGAGAAGGAAGGCCAACACCCACTTGGAATTAGATCTGGCAAGGAATATCAAGGACAATAAGAAGGGCTTCTTCAACTACATCAGTAGAGAATGGAAGACTGGGGAAAATGTCAGCCTGCTGCTGAATGAGGTGAGTTCCCTGGTGACAAAGGATATGAAGAAGGCAGAGTTGCTGAATGGCTTTTTTGCTTCAGTATTTACTGCTAAGATCAGCCCTCAGGAATCTCAGACGCTGGAGACGAGAGAGGAAATCTGGAGAAAGGAGGACTTTCCCTTGGTCGAAGGGGAACGGGTCAGAGATCATCTAAGCAAACTCGACATCCACAAAGCCATGGGCCCTGACAGAATGCACTCACAGGTGCTGAAGGAGCTGACTGATGTTATTGTTAAGCCACTCTCCATAATCTTTGAAAGGTCGTGAAGAACAGGAGAGGTGCCTGAGGACTTGAAGAAAGCCCATGTTATCCTAGTCTTCAAAACGGGCAAGAAAGGGGACCCAGGCAACTACAGGCCAGTCAGCCTCACCTTCATCCCTGGGAAGGTGATGGAGAATCTCATCCTGGAGGTCATCTCCAACCATGTGGAGGATAAGAGGTGATCAGGAGTAGTCACCATGGATTCATTAAGGAGAAATCATGCATAACCAATCTGGTAGCCTTCTGTGATGAGATAACTGGCTGGGTAGATGAAGGTAGAGTGGTGGATGTGGCCTACCCTGACTTCAGCAAGGCTTTTGACACTGTTCCCCATAACATCCTCATAGATAAGCTCAGGAAGTGCAGCCTAGATGGGCAGTGAGGTGGATTGAGAATTGGCTAGATGGCAGAGCTCAGAGGGTTGCGCTCAGTGGCGCGGAGTCTAGTTGGAGGCCTGTAGCTACCAGTGTCACCCAGGGGTCAGTAATGGGTGCAGTGTTGTCCAACTTACTCATGAATGACCTGCATGAAGGAATGGAGTGCACCCTCAGCAAGTTTGCTGATGACACAAAGCTGGGAGGAGTGGCTGACACCCCAGAGGCTGTGCTGCCCTTCAGAGGGACCTGGACAGGCTGAAGAGATGGGCTGGGAGGAACCTCATGAAGTTCAACAAGGGCAAGTGTAGGGTCCTGCACCTAGGGAGGAATAATGCCACGCACCAGTACAGGCTGGGGCTGACTCGCTGGAGAACAGATCTGCAAAGAGGGACCTGGGAGTCCTGGTGGACAGCAGGCTGACCAAGTCAGCAGTGTGCTCTTATGGGATGCTGGGCTGCATTCAGAAGAGCGTTGCCAGCAAGTCAAGGGAGGTGATCCTCCCCCTCTGCTCAGCCCTGGTGAGGCCACACCGGGAGTACTGTGTCCAGTTCTGGGCTCCCAGGTACCAGAGGGACATGGAGCTACCGGAGTGAGAGCAGAGGAGGGCTACAATGATGATCAGAGGACGGGAGCACCAGTATGAGGACAGGCCCAGAGAACTGGGCCAGGTTAGCCTGGAAAGGAGAAGACTGAGGTGAGACCTCATTAACGTATGTATAAATAGATGGGGGGGGGGG